>NC_057794.1:117098307-117209248 GCF_018294505.1 Triticum aestivum | reverse complement strand
AGGGAGACATGTCGAGAGCGCTCGATGTATCGGTGTGTGTGGGGGGGAGGGGGTGGGGGGAGGGGTAGGCAGATGCCTAACTATAGAGGTAGAACGACTCGTATATGTGTTGAGAAGGAGAGACCCAGCTATGTCTTGAGGAAGATCGGTCGACATCCATACATAACTGAAGGACGGGAAATAGGATGGCACAGAGAGAGAGAGAGAGGGAGGGAGAGGGGTAGAGTGCTGGATGGGTGATGGAGTTGCTTCTCGAAGATGGTGGGAGAGGCCTACTAGAGAAACTGAGGGTGGAACTGCAATATTATCAATAAGGGTGGGGATTTGTTTCTGTGTGTGCCTATGCGTGATAGATCTGTCGGGACACATCCATGGATGATGAAGGGGAACCATGTGTTTGGTAAGCAAACCTAACTAGATCGGTAGATCAATTGTTGTTTGTCGGAGGAAGGGAGAGACATAACTAATGAGGTAGATCGATCGACGCATGGGGAAAAACGAGTTATAAGGACCTAGCTAGCTATATGTATAGCGGGAGATTGGTCGGTGTACGTCCATTTGTTAGAGGCAAATAAGGCCCGATGAGACGGATAGACAGAGAGAATGGAGCTAGGAGGTGGTGCGAGAGGCCCAGCTACTAGCTAGATAGGGGGAGGAGTGTGCGGTTGTGAGATCGATGAAAAGAGGGGTGAGAGTTTACACGTGTGTGGGACCGTATGAGAGACATGAGGCAAGGACACATAAAGGAGGAGATTGAAGGTGCGTGTGTATGTTGTAGGCAGACATCGCTGGAGAGGTTTATCGATCGGTGTGTGTCGGAAAGGAGTTGTGGAGACTGTGGGAGAACGACCTAAAGAAAAAAAATGAATGTGCACGATGGATAGAATGCCGAGGGAGGGGGAGGGTGAGGAGGGCGTGTGCATGCACGAGAGAATGTTAGTGGTAGCTACAAAGGTTAGAGGATTGTGTGGGTGTAAAAGAGTAACAAAGATCATAGTTTGATATGAAATTGGATTCATATATTTGAATAGGAGATCATAGTGTTTTAAACATATGCATGCATGAATATAGCGGTGATACGCGTGTTGTGGTTTTGCACATGTTATACCATAATGTGATAATGCATGGCGTTTGCAACTCACAGCTAAATGTCGAACAATCTAAATGATACTATACATCGAAGAATCTCACATTTTATTTGAATTTGTGATAATGTGTGGTATTTGCATCTTACAAATAAATATCGAACAATCTAAACAATACTATATATCGAACATTCTCACATTTTATTTGAATTTTTGGTAATGTGTGGTGTTTGTAACTCACATCTAAATACTTGTAGGCGTAGGGGGCGGGGCACCATACATAATGTGATAAACACATTATACATATGAGACATGGTTTAGTTTGTGAAGATCTAGCTAGAGCTTGAAATGTACAATGATTTGAAATCAACATAAAGTGGATTCAAAAAACCGAGTTCGAGTTCATATAGTACACATAGTTCATATGTAACTCGATACTAATCATGTGGTGTGCCGTGAAGATAATACAAAAATGATGGTTTAAATTGACAATAATGACGATTGTGGATCTTATTAAAATAGAGAAACGAATTAAAATGCTTTGACTTCACAACAATCATTATTGTAGATATTATTCAAATAGAGAAAAGAACTCAAATTTAGTTCATATTGAAGCGGCAGTATATACGTTTGGAATGCACTAAAACGTTCATTTGAGTACTAGGTTGCATGCATTATACACGTAGCAAAATATTTTAATTGAACATAACATGAATTCAAAGTTTTTAATGACATTTGTAGTGCGAATTGATTTGGTACAGTACACGTTAGGCTTGTCTGGAAATTTCAACCCGCGCCTTGTTAGCCCGAAATATTTAAGATATATCTTTGTCTCGTTGTGCTCCGACAACTCCCTCCATCTCAACCCGTGCCTTGCTATTCCAAAATTACAATGCGTGCGAAAACTCCTACCTCTTGTGAAATCCCGACACATGAAATGCCCGTGATACCCCTGAACCGAAAGAACCGCCTCAAATCAATGGGGGTAGTTTCGTAACTTACCCCACATTTCGGACAAGCGTGTCCCTAAGCCATGGTTCCCCCACTCCCATCCCATCCGCCCACCCATTCGTACACCGAGGCCGGCAAAACCCGCGAAGCCCCACACCCTCCTCCATCCGCCACCCAGCGGGAGCCTCTTCCCCGACGACGTCGTCCACAGCAACACCTCGACGTCCCTCATCCACCGTACCGGATGAGGATCTATCGTCGATCTAGTCGTCCCGCCGGTTCAGCCACCTCGTCCTCCACCTCCAAGGAGCTGCCCCGACGTTCCCCTCGTCTTTCGCACCACCTCCATTCCCACACCGCCGTCTTCACCTGCACCACCGGAAGAGCATCATCATCACCGTTTCCTCGGATGAAGCTGCGGCCTAATCGGCGCCACCAAAGAGGTTGTACACTAATCGCCGCATTTTCTTCTTGATTCGATCTCACGGTGCTGCCGGCGCTCGGTCCCGAGCCGACATGGCGCGGCTCCATCCACGGCCACTT
This sequence comes from Triticum aestivum, assembly GCF_018294505.1. Taxonomy (NCBI): domain Eukaryota; kingdom Viridiplantae; phylum Streptophyta; class Magnoliopsida; order Poales; family Poaceae; genus Triticum; species Triticum aestivum. The sequence goes on along the minus strand of NC_057794.1, from coordinate 117,206,669 downwards.
CCTCCACGGCATCGCTCCCTCGGAGGCGACGTCCCCATTAGTAGGAGCTACTGCTACTTTATCTCTCGCTCACGCTACTGCTCTGCTCTTGCTCTCGGTCCCCTGCCTGGTCTGCTCTTGCTCTTGCTCGCGCTCGCACTGCTACTCTCGCTCTTGCTCTTGCTTGCGATGCTGCTCCAATTTAGCTACATTTCAGTCGACTGAATTGACTTTTGGGTCAGTCGATTTTCAGGGGGTGGGGGGATCGCCGGAGTTAAGGAAGAACCAGCCGCAGCGGGGAGGGGGGCTCGCCAGAGAGGTACCCCACTATCTACCTTAGGGTTCAGGGTGGGGCCGGTGGTCGCCGACGGTGGTGGGGTGATGGCATGGGGATCGCGGGAGAAAAAGCTCAGCATGGGGGGCCTACAAGGATGGCTGGGGCAGCGGCGGACCGGCGGTGGGGAGTGTTTTCGGGGCGGACGGGGCGGCACACTGCCGACCGCGGGCGGCGGGGGCGACTGTTTGGCCGGTGGTGGCTGGCGGCTCAGGGGGGTGGAGGTTGAAGATGAACTGTAGGCCCTTGATTTCGTATCCAACGGCTGCAAAATCGACTGATCAGAGATGAAAAAGTCAGTCGACTCACTTGTAGCCTCACCTCTAGTGCGTTCAGTTTCGATAGTAAAATTCAGTTTTGATAGCAAAATTTAGTTTTGACAGTTAAGTTCAGTTTCGACGGTTAAATTCAGTTTTGACAGTTAAGTTCAGAGATGAGCGGCTGATGTATACATCTAGCACTTTGTGGTTATGTATTTTATGCCATCTATTGGAGATGCTATTAGAACTCCACTCAGGTTAACGTTGTCTCTCTTGTCCTGCTTCAGCCTCGGCATCGTACAACTCACCGGAGCTGCTCCAACAACGAAACCCTCCATCACAGCAGAGCAGTACCTCGGGCTCCATCTCCAGACGCCTAAGATCTTCTACCCTGCTCTGACAGCCAGGTCAGCCGGAGCATCCTCACCGGCCAACCCAATCACGCTGAGATCGGCATGGCTTCGCCAAAGAGGTTGTACACTTCGTGTGGTTTGACTTAATCTCACCATGCTTCTTTGCATCCTGTGATCTTCCAATTCTTGTGAACCAAACACCCAGATTAGCAGAAATTGTGTGTTTTAAAATTCTCTGTTTTGCACGTGCATTCCTATCCTATTCCTGTCTATTTCCTCTCCCTGCATTCTTAGAATCCTAAAATTCAAACAAGCCGTTACAAAATTACTTCTGTTACAGGTATGTGTCAAAGAAAACCTTGTGTGGTTTGTCCTGCTCCTACGGTGCTGTGTTCCACCCCAGCTCAGCTGCTCCAACGACGGAAGGGTTCACCACAGCAGGGATCCCCTCTCCAGACTGTCTTTCGCCGCCTCAGATCTTCTTCCCTGCCACCGGCAGCCACGACAACTGCATTACCATCATCAACTAAGCAGATGACCTTGAGGACTACACGGGTCCACATGAGGGCAAAATTGACAAATTTGACCTATGGACAAAATTAAATCACAGAATGAACTGCCCGTGAAACTATTTCACGCGGCTGACCTTTTTGTGTGACGCCCAACACGAAGGCGCCACACTACACTGTGCAACGCCTCATAGATAGGCGCTACACGCCTGGCCAGCGTCGCACCCGTGTGATCCGAAAATTACTAAGTCAGTGTGCAGCGCATGAGAGCTAGGCGCCACACTATATAGTGTAGCACCTAGCTTCTAGGCATTGCACTAGTGGTTGCTTCATTTTGTAGTGCAACCATGTAGCGCCTGAGAGCTAGGCGCCACACTATACAGTGCAGCGCCTAGCTATTAGGCTCTGCACAATGACTTAGCAATTTTTAGGCAGTCTGGGGTGCAACGCTGGCCAGGCGTGTAGCGTCTATCTGTTAGGCGTTGCACAATGTAGTGTGACGTCTTCGTGTCGGGCGTCACACAAAAAGGTCAGCCACGTGAAATAGTTTCATGGGCAGTTCATTCTGTGATTTGATTTCGTCCAAAGGTCAAATTTGTCAAATTTGCCCCGCAAGAGAGGTCGCACTCTTCCGTGTCTACTTACGTTAGGCATCGCTTAATATGATGACATGCTACTTTATCGTCGTGTTCACCTATTAGACTCCGACCCAGGTCCAAACTTATGTTGAAACTTGAGTTTTTAAATGGTTGTGGGGTACATATTGGGGCAGCAATCAGTACTATTTGTCTACTATCTGGTTAATCTCACGTGTCTACTATGAGTTTCATGTTGGGTGCAAGCAAACATTAAAGGAGCCATTATCTGTATTTTTTAACTAAAGCTATTATCGACCTGCTATCATTAGTTTTGGGTCTATCCATAGTTTTCTACCTTCACTCTGGATTTGTGCATTCACTCCTTACATAATCTCACTATGTTTTATTCCTATGCATGCCAGTTATTGTACACAATGGAACTGAACATGTAGAGCAAAAGAGACGAGCCTTGCGTGGCAATAAAATTTCATGCAGACGTCGCTCCATGGCAATAAACTAGAATGATATAGACCATACAGTGACCATACTACATAGATATATGTTTGTTTTATGCTGTTATCCTGTCCACCTTACTACTGAACTGGTTTACCAAAATGAGTTTCATATACTACATTGTAAACCTGTGATGTGTTTGTTTGTTTCTCCTTTAGAACACGGATAAAATATTGGAGAAGAGTACCCCATTATGCGATGGTAAAGGAAGTAATGCAGATCAGGTTCAAGATAGTGAGACATCCCTGTTGTTCTCCAAGAAAGCTGATAAAAACTATATTGAAGACATTGGGACAACCCCAAAGTCCTTTCTTGATGTAGTCTTCGAGTTACTGGCTACTACTGCCGGCACCAGCTCTTCGGACTTGCTGCCTGAATCAGTTTGGCTTCTTGAGTCTCAACTTCAAGTTGCAAGACATCGATTAGATGTTATGCGATAGGAAGTCGAAGGACTAAGGAAGTCCCTACAGAATTCAGATGCATACTTTCTGGTACAACAGCAAGTGCCAGAGGATTTAAGCACCAAACAAGAGAAAGTTAATAAGCTTGCTAAGCATCTTGCCAGCATTATGGGTACCCAGGATATTGTTTCTTGAGCTCTTCTGAAGTGGTTTCAGTTCTGGACTTGTTTTGCTGCGGCGTTTATATGCTGCTTTGTTCCCTATATTTGCACTTGTGGCAAACTTTGATGCCCAATGGATGTAATGTGTGTAATAGCCATGATAGCCTAGTGTAAGTTGCTTGCTTATTTTTTCCGTTGTCTTGTTTATTTGTTTTCTTGTAGTCAGTGTAGTTCTTTTTCTATGGTTTGCTAATGGCCGCTGTCGGTGTCAAAACCGGTGGATCTCGGGTAGGGGGTCCCGAACTGTGTGTCTAAGGCGGATGATAACAGGAGGCAGGGGACACAATGTTTACCCAGGTTTGGGCCCTCTCGATGGAGGTAATACCCTACTTCCTCCTTGATTGATCTTGATGATATGAGTATTACAAGAGTTGATCTACCACGAGATCATAGAGGCTAAACCCTAGAAGCTAGCCTATGATTATGATTGTTGTTGTCCTATGGACTAAACCCTCTGGTTTATATAGGCACCAGAGGGGGCTAGGGTTACACAAAGTCGGTTACAAGGGAGGAGATCTACATATCTGAATTGCCAAGCTTGCCTTCCACTCAAAGGAGAGTCTCACCCGGACACGGGACGAAGTCTTCAATCTTGTATCTTCATAATCCAACAGTTCGGCCGAAGGATATAGTCCGGCTGTCCGAGGACCCCCTAATCCAGGACTCCCTCAGCCGCAATAACCTATTTTTTTAAAACTAGGCCACATTAACAATGGGCTACATATTTACTGTAGTTAACATGGGCCTCCTACGGGCCATAGAAACAATGTGCCTTCTAAGGGCCATAGAAACAATGGGCCTTCTACGGGGCGTAGACACAATGGGCCTTCTACGGGCCGTATCATTAATGGGCCTTCTACAGGCCATATGATCGATTGGCCAAACATGGGCCAATAACAGACCACATTATGGTCGTAAATGGGCTAGAGTTGAAATCGTCCGTTCATGGGCCAATTATAACGGGCCGTCGTTAATAGGCCATATTTGATGACACTATGAAAATGGCCCAACGTATTAACGGGCCACAAACAGGCCTACTGTAACCACGGGTGCATTTGGCCCACAAGTAGAAAATGACAGTAACGAGCCGAAAGTAAACGAATGGTGGAAATGAGCCCAAGAATAAATGGGCCCTGTGAAGGCCGAAAGATAACATGGGCTGGAAACGGCCCAATGGAATAATGAGCCGTTAATGGGTATAAAGTGATACACTATTCATTACAGGCCAGTTTTACCACGGGCCGTTAATGGGTCGAGGGTTACTAAGGGCCTCATATGGGCCAAAAGACGTCATGGGCCATACATTGGTCGGAAGTTAAAATGGGCTGGAATTATATTGGACGGCCCAGATGACGCTAATGTGCCTAATTCGGATAGGCCGTAAACGGGCCCTGGGTTAGCGGGCTGTAAATGGGCTATATGCGAACAGGCCGTCAACAGGCCTGCCGTGGGCCAGCCCGCCACCTTTTGACCAAGTCAAACGGGTAGGCCTTTTCACGGGAATGGGCCTCTGTTGGGCCGTGCCACGTGTTGACGTATCATAGGCGCTTTGGGTCCAATGAGTGGATGACATTTGTCCCAATGGTGAGCCGACACCTGTTTCCTCCAGCCAATGATGATTTTACACGTGGAAAATCCCCATTGGTCGGGGCTTTTAACGGGTTATCGGATCCAAAACCGGACCCGATAGCTTAACAACGTTCCGTTACGGTGGATGCCACGTGTCGGTCACCCTTCACGAAAGCACTTCTGTGACGCGTGATTTATTGTCATGGAAGTGGACACTTCCGTGATGATAATTTTGGTAATTTCATGGAACACTTCTACGACAACACAGGTATGACTATCTTGATTCTGTCATAAATTTGTCATGGATGTACATGCATGACAGAAAACGTGCCCTACTGTGACAACACGTATCATCACAGAAGTGTATTTTTTGTAGTGAACATCTTCAGAGTCTGCATCATCAGCAGAGTGATCCACGGTGGCCCTCTGAGCAGCAATGTGAGAGAGGAGCCCATCGAAGCTAGTGAATGGGTCGATGAAATTGGGATTGGCTTCACATGAGCCATCCTGTCTGGGAGTAGATGGACCGGGGTTGAAGTTGAGTCCGAGCTCCTTTCTGTTCTTGGAAGCTGACTCCTTCGCGAACTGATAGTTGCGCTTGAAGAGATTGTCGTCACGACACCATAACAAAGATGATGGGTTGGCATTTTCAGGTTGCAGTTCTCTGACCATGCAAGGATAGAAGCCTTGGGCAATAGCTTCAGGCTTGAACTTGGGTTGCAGATTCTTCTAGAGAATATCGCCCCATGGGCGCTTGATGGCGTTCTTCTCAGCATATTCAATAGTGACGAAGTTGTACTTGAACCACTGTTCTGCCCAATATCTTCGGATCCATTGGATCTGGGGTTTGCGCTGATTGTAGTTCTCCTCTAGGTCGTTCTTGTATATTTCATACAGATCTGAGGCAGATCTAGAGCTGTATTTCCACGGTGTTGCCTGCCACCCTTCCTAGCAGATTTCTCAGTGGCCATGATATTCAGACAGACAGGCTTCAGAACAGTGAAAGGCTTCCGTTTACTTGTCAAGCAAGAACTTGCTTCAGGGGAGTGAATATGATGTTGTAAGAATTCTGCAAATGAATGCAGACTATGAGAACCAAGGGATTCTCCCACGGACATGTACCTGTGACAGCATTAGAGATGCGAGGGAAGGGGAAGGGGTCATATGCATTCTCAGAAGATTTTGAAGATAAATCAATTTGAAGACATTGGCCTCATAGTGTGAATACATTCACTTATTCGAAGTGAGTTGGTTCCAGATTTGTACGAATCCATGAACAAGTACAAGTGAGGAATCTAACTAGTTATGAAGCATAAGTGAATATACTTTGCAAGATATGAGATTCATAACGAGACAAATCTAGATTTTGAAGTGTAGAAACCACTTTTGGTTGAAGTGGATGGATTTGACAAATCAAAAAGACTGTAAAAAGTGAGATTTATGTACCCCAAACGAACTGCTAGACGAGGCAGAAGGGAGGCCAAGCAGTCCAATCTCCCGCGCCCTAACTGTTGGGGAACGTAGTAATTTAAAAAAATCCTACGCACACGCAAGATCATGGTGATGCATAGCAACGAGAGGGTAGAGTGTGTCCACGTAGCCTCGTAGACCGAAAGCAGAAGTGTTAGCACAACGCGGTTGATGTAGTCGCACGTCTTCACGATCCGACCGATCAAGTACCCAACGCATGGCACCTCCGAGTTCTGCACACATTCAACTCGATGATGTCCCTCGAACTCCGATCCAGTCGAGCTTTGAGGGAGAGTTCCGTCAGCACGACGGCGTGGTGACGATGTTGATGTTTTACTGTCGCAGGGCTTCGCCTAAGCATCGCTACAATATTATCGAGGTGGACTATGGTGGAGAGGGGCACCGCACACGGTTAAAAGATCCAAGAGATCAATTGTTGTGTCTCCAAGGGGTGCCTCTCTCCCCGTATATAAAGGAGTGGAGGAAGGAGAGGGTCGGCCCTCTCTTTGGCGCGGCCTAGGGGAGTCCTACTCCCACCGGGAGTAGGATTCCCCCTTTCCTAGTAGAACTAGGAGCCCTTCCAAGTAGTAGGAGTAGGAGAGAAGGAAAGGGAAAAGAGAAGAGAAGGAAGGAGGGGGCGCCGCCCTTCCCCCTAGTCCAATTCAGACTAGGCCCTTGGGGGCGCGCAACCTCTCCTCTCTCTTTCCCCTAAAGCCCAATAAGGCCCATCTACTCCCCGGCGAATTCCCGTAACTCTCCGGTACTCCAAAAAATACCTGAATCACTCAGAACCTTTCCGATGTCCGAATCTAGTCGTCCAATATATCGATCTTTACATCTCGACCATTTCGAGACTCCTTATCATGTCCCCGATCTCATCCGGGACTCCGAACTACCTTCGGTACATCAAAACACATAAATTCATAATATAACTGTGAACTTTAAGCATGCAGACCCTACGGGTTCGAGAACTATGTAGACATGACCGAGACACGTCTCTCGTCAATAACCAATAGCGGAACATGGATGCTCATATTTTCTCCTACATATTCTACGAAGATCTTTATCGGTCAAGCCGCATAACAACATAGTTGTTCCCTTTGTCATCGGTATGTTACTTGCCCGAGATTCGATCATCGGTATCTCAATACCTAGTTCAATCTCGTTACCGGCAAGTTTCTTTAGTCGTTCCGTAATACATCATCCTGCAACTAACTCATTAGTTACAATGCTTGCAAGGCTTAAGTGATGTGTATTACCGAGTGGGCCCAGAGATACCTCTCCGACAATCAGAGTGACAAATCCTAATCTTGAAATACGCAAACCCAACAAGTACCTTCGAAGACACCTGTAGAGCACCTTTATAATCACCCAGTTACGTTGTGATGTTTGTTAGCACACAAAGTGTTCCTCCGATAAACGGGAGTTGCATAATCTCATAGTCATTGGAACATGTATAAGTCATGAAGAAAGCAATAGCAACATACTAAACGATCAAGTGCTAAGCTAACGGAATGGGTCAAGTCAATCACATCATTCTCCTAATGATGTGATCCCGTTAATCAAATGACAACTCATGTCTATGGTTAGGAAACTTAACCATCTTTGATTAACGAGCTAGTCAAGTAGAGGCATACTAGTGACACCATGTTTGTCTATGTATTCACACATGTATTATGTTTCTGGTTAATACAATTCTAGGATGAATAATAAACATTTATCATGAAATAAGGAAATAAATAATAACTTTATTATTGCATCTAGGGCATATTTCCTTCAGTCTCCCACTTGCACTAGAGTCAATAATCTAGTTCACATCTCCATGTGATTTAACACCAATAGTTCACATCACCATGCGATCAACACCCAAAGGGTTTAGAGTCAATAATCTAGTTCACATCGCTATGTGATTTAACACCAATAGTTCACATCACCATGTGATCAACATCCAAAGGGTTTATTAGAGTCAATAATCTAGTTCACATCGCTATGTGATTAACACCCAAAGAGTACTAAGGTGTGATCATGTTTTGCTTGTGAGAGAAGTTTTAGTCAACGGGTCTGCCATATTCAGATCCGTATGTATTTTGCAAATTTCTATGTCAACAATGCTCTGCACGGAGCTACTCTAACTAATTGCTCCCACTTTCAATATGTATCTAGATTGAGACTTAGAGTCATCCACATCGGTGTCAAATCTTGCAACGACATAACTCTTTACGATGAACCTTTTGTCACCTCCATAATCGAGAAACATATCCTTATTCCACTAAGGATAATTTTGACCGTTGTCAAGTGATCTACTCCTAGATCACTATTGTACTCCCTTGCCAAAATCAATGTAGGGTATAAATAGATCCGGTACACAGCATGGCATACTTTATAAAACCTATGGCTGAGGCATAGGGAATGCATTTCATTCTCTTTCTATCTTCTGCCGTGGTCGGGCTATGAGTCTTTACTCAATTTCACACCTTGTAACACAAGCAAGAACTCTTTCTTTGCTTGTTCCATTTTGAACTACTTCAAAATCTTGTTAAGGTATGTATTCATTGAAAAAACTTATCAAGCGTCTTGATCTATCTCTATAGATCTTGATGCTCAATATGTAAGCAACTTCACCGAGGTATTTCTTTGAAAACTCCTTTCAAACACTCCTTTATGCTTTGCAGAATAATTCTACATTATTTCCGATCAACAATATGTCATTCACATATATTTATCAGAAATTTTGTAGTGCTCCCACTCACTTTCTTGTAAATACAGGCTTCACCGCAAGTTTGTATAAAACTATATATGCTTTGGTCAACTTATCAAAGCGTATATTCGAACTCCGAGATGCTTGCACCAGTCCATAGATGGATCGCTGGAGGTTGCACATTTTGTTAGCACCTTTAGGACTGACAAAACCTTCTGGTTGCATCATATACAACTCTTCTTTAAGAAATCCATTAAGGAATGTAGTTTTGACATCCATTTGCCAGATTTCATAAAATATGGCAATTTGCTAATATGATTCAGACAGACTTAAGCATCGCTACGAGTGAGAAAATCTCATCGTAGTCAACACCTTGAACTTTGTCAAAAAAACCTTTTTCGACAAGTCTAGCTTTGCAAATAGTAACATTATTATCAGCTTCCGTCTTCCTCTTGAAGATCCATTTATTTACTTGATCATCGGGCAAGTCAACCAAAGTCCACACTTTGTTTTCATACATGGATCTCATCTCAGATTTCATGGCCTCAAGCCATTTCGCGGAATCCGGGCTCATCATCGCTTCCTCACAGTTCGTAGGTTCGTCATGGTCAAGTAACATGACCTCCAGAACAGGATTACCATACCACTCTGGTGCGGATCTCACTCTGGTTTACCTACGAGGTTCGGTAGTAACTTGATCTGAAGTTACATGATCATCATCATTAGATTTCTCACAAATTGGTGTAGTAGTCACAGGAACAGATTTCTGTGATGAACTATTTTCCAATAAGGTAGCAGGTACAGTTACCTTATCAAGTTCTACTTTCCTCCCACTCACTTCTTTTGAGAGAAACTCCTTCTCTAGAAAGAATCCATTCTTATCAACGCATATTTTGCCTTTGGATCTGTGATTAGAAGGTGTACCCAACAGTCTCCTTTGGGTATCCTATGAAGACGCATATCTCCGATTTGGGTTCGAGCTTATCAGGTTGAAACCTTTTCACATAAGCATTGCAACTCCACACTTTAAGAAACGACAACTTTGGTTTCTTGCCAAACCATAGTTCATATAGTGTTGTCTCAACGGATTTAGATGGTGCCCTATTTAACGTGAATGCAGCTATCTCTAATGCATAACCCCAAAACGATAGTGGTAAATCGGTAAGAGACATCATAGATTGCACCATATCTAATAAAGTACGGTTACGATGTTTGGACACATCATTATGTTGTGGTGTTCCAGGTGGCGTGAGTTGCGAAACTATTCCGCATTGTTTCAAATGAAGACCAAACTCATAACTCAAATATTCTCCTCCACGATCAGATCGTAGAAACTTTATTTTCTAGTTACGATGATTTCCCACTTCACTCTGAAATTATATGAACTTTTCAAATGTTTCAAACTTATGTTTCATCAAGTAGATATACCCATATCTACTCAAATCATCTGTGAAGGTCAAAAATAATGATACTTGTCGCGAGCCTCAACACTCATCGGATCACATACATCAGTATGTATTATTTCCAAAAAGTCAGTTGCTTGCTCCATTGTTCCAGAGAATGGAGTTTTAGTCATCTTGCCTTTAAGGCATGGTTCGCAAGCATCAAGAGATTCATAATCAAGTGGTTCCAAAATCCCATCAGCATGGAGTTTCTTCATGCGCTTTACACCAATATGACCTAAACGGCAGTGCCACAAATAAGTTGCACTATCATTGTTAACTTTGCATCTTTTTGCTTCAATATTATGAATATGTGTATTAGTACGATCGAGATCCAACAAACCATTTTCATTGGTGTGTATGACCATAGAAGGTTTTATTCATGTAAACAGAACAACAATTGTTCTCTAACTTAAATGAATAACCGTATTGCAATAAACATGATCAAATCATATTCATGCTCAATGGAAACACCAAATAACATTTATTTAGGTTCAACAGTAATCCCAAAAGTTTGGGGAGTGTGTGATGATGATCATATCAATCTTGGAACTGCTTCCAACACACATCGTCACTTCACCCTTAACTAGTTTCTGTTCATTCTGCAACTCCTATTTTGAGTTACTACTCTTAGCAACTGAACTAGTATCAAATACCACGGGGTTACTATAAACACTAGTAAAGTACTCATTAATAACATGTATATCCAATATACCTTTGTTCACTTTGCCATCCTTCTTATCCGCCAAATACTTGGGGCAGTTCCGCTTACAGTGACTAGTCCCTTTGCAGTAGAAGCACTTAGTCTCAGGCTTAGGTCCAGACTTGGGCTTCTTCACTTGAGCAGCAACTTGCTTGTCGTTCTTCTTGAAGTTCCCCTTCTTCCCTTTGCCCTTTTCTTGAAACTAGTGGTCTTGTTAACCATCAACACTTGATGCTTCTCTTGATTTCTACCTTCGTCGATTTCAGCATCACGAAGAGTTTGGGAATTGTTTCCGTTATCCCTTGCATATTATAGTTCATCATGAAGTTCTAGCAACTTGGTGATAGTGACTAGAGAACTCTGTCAATCACTATCTTATCTGGAAGATTAACTCCCACTTGATTCAAGTGATTGTAGTACTCAGACAATCTGAGCACATGCTTACTGGTTGAGCTATTCTCCTCCATCTTTTGGCTATAGAACTTGTTGGAGACTTCATATCTCTCAACTCGGGTATTTGCTTGAAATATTAACTTCAACTCCTGGAACATCTCATATGGTCCATGACGTTCAAAACGTCTTTGAAGTCCCGGTTCTAAGCCGTAAACCATGGTGCATTAAACTATCAAGTAGTCATCATACCGAGATTTTTTCAAAACGTTCATAACGTCTGCATCTGCTCCTGCAGTAGTTATGTCACCTAGCGGTGCATTAAGGACATAATACTTCTGTGCAGCAATGAGGATAATCCTCAGATCACGGATCCAATCCGCATCATTGCTACTAACATCTTTCAACTTAGTTTTCTCTAGGAACATATCAAAAATAAAACAAGGGAGCTAAACGCGAGCTATTGATCTACAACATAGATATGCTAATACTATCAGGTCTAAGTTCATGATAAATTAAAGTTAAATTAATCAAATTACTTAAGAACTCCCACTTAGATAGACATCCCTCTAATCATCTAAGTGATCACGTGATCCAAATCAACTAAACCATAACCGATCATCACGTGAAATGGAGTAGTTTTCAATGGTGAACATCACTATGTTGATCATATCTACTATATGATTCACGCTCGACCTTTCGGTCTCAGTGTTCCGAGGCCATATTTGCATATGTTAGGCTCGTCAAGTTTAACCTGAGTACTCCGCGTATGCAAAACTGGCTTGCACCCGTTGTAGATGGACGTAGAGCTTATCACACTCAATCATCACGTGGGGTCTGGGCACGAAGAACTTTGGCAACAGTGCATACTCAGGGAGAACACTTTTTATCTTGAAATTTAGTGAGAGATCATCTTATAATGCTACCGTCAATCAAAGCAAAATAAGATGCATAAAAGATAAACATCACATGCAATCAATATAAGTGATATGATATGGCCATCATCATCTTGTGCTTGTGATCTCCATCTCTGAAGCACCATCATGATCACCATTGTCACCGGTGCAACACCTTGATCACCATCGTAGCATCGTTGTCGTCTCGCCAATCTTATGCTTCCACGACTATCGCTACTGCTTAGTGATAAAGTAAGCATTACAGGGTGATTGCATTGCATACAATAAAGCGACAACCATATGGCTCCTGCCAGTTACCGATAACTCGGTTACAAAACATGATCATCTCATACAATAAAATTTAGCATCATGTCTTGACCATATCACATCACAACATGCCCAGCAAAAACAAGTTAGACGTCCTCTACTTTGTTGTTGCAAGTGTTACTTGGCTGCTACGTGCTGAGCAAGAACCGTTCTTACCTACGCATCAAAACCACAATGATAGTTCATCAAGTTAATGCTATTTTAACCTTATCAACGACCGGGCGTAGCCGCACTCGGTTCAACTAAAGTTGGAGAAACTGACACCCGCCAGCCATCTGTGTGCAAAGCACGTCGGTAGAACCAGTCTCGCGTAAGCGTACGCGTAATGTCGGTCTGGGCCGCTTCATCCAACAATACCGCTGAACCAAAGTATGACATGCTGGTAAGCAATATGACTTGTATCGCCCACAACTCACTTGTGTTCTACTCTAGCATATAACATCAACGGATAAAACCTGGCTCGTATGCCACTATTAGGGAAAGTAGTAATTTCAAAAAAAATCCTACGCACACGCAATATCATGGTTATGCATAGCAACGAGAGGGGAGAGTGTGTCCATGTACCCTCGTAGACCGAAAGCGGAAACGTTAGCACAACGCGGTTGATGTAGTCGTACGTCTTCATGATCCAACCGATCAAGTACCGAACGCACGGAACCTCCGAGTTCTGCACACGTTCAACTCGATGACGTCCCTCGAGCTCCGATCCAACCGAGCTTCGAGGGAGAGTTCCGTCAGCTCGACGGCGTGGTGACGATGTTAATGTTTTACCATCGCAGGGCTTCGCCTAAGCACCGCTACAATATTATCGAGGTGGACTATGGTGGAGAGGGGCACCGCACACGGCTAAAAGATCCAAGAGATCAATTATTATGTATCCAAGGGGTGCCTCTCTCCCCGTATATAAAGGAGTGGAGGAGGGAGAGGGCCGGCCCTCTCTTTGGTGCACCCTAGGGGAGTTCTACTCCCACCGGGAGTAGGATTCCCCCTTTCCTAGTAGAACTAGGAGCCCTTCCAAGTAGTAGGAGTAGGAGAGAAGGAAAGGGAAAAGAGAAGAGAAGGAAGGAGGGGGCGCCGCCCTTCCCCCTAGTCCAATTCGGACTAGGCCTTGGGGGGCGCGTAGCCTCTCCTCTCTCTTTCCCCTAAAGCCCAATAAGACCCATCTACTCCCCGGTGAATTCCCATAACTGTCCGGTAGTCCGAAAAATACCCGAATCACTCGGAACCTTTCTGATGTCCGAATATAGTCGTCCAATATATCGATCTTTACGTCTCGGCCATTTCGAGACTCCTCGTCATGTTCCCAATCTCATCCGGGATTCCGAACTACCTTCGGTAAATCAAAACACATAAACTCATGATATAACTGTCATCGAACTTTAAGCGTGCGGACCCTATGGGTTCAAGAACTATGTAGACATGACCGAGACATGTATCTGGTCAATAACCAATAGCAGAACCAGGATGCTCATATTGGCTCCTACATATTCTACGAAGATGTGTATCAGTCAAACTGCATAACGACATACGTTGTTCCCTCTGTTATCGGTATGTTACTTGCCCGAGATTCGATCGTCGGTATCTCAATACCTAGTTCAATCTCGTTACCGGCAAGTCTCTTTAGTCGTTCCGTAATACATCATCCCGCAACTAACTCATTAGTTGCAATGCTTGCAAGGCTTAAGTGATGTGTATTACCGAGTGGGCCCAGAGATACCTCTCCGACAATCGGAGTGACAAATCCTAATCTTGAAATATGCAAACCCAACAAGTACCTTCGGAGACACCTGTAGAGCACCTTTATAATCACCCAGTTACGTTGTGACGTTTGGTAGCAGACAAAGTGTTCCTCCGTTAAACGGGAGTTGCATAATCTCATAGTCATGGGAACATGTATAAGTCATGAAGAAAGCAATAGCAACATACTAAACGATCAAGTGCTAAGCTAACGGGATGGGTCAAGTCAATCACATCATTCTCCTAATGATGTGATCCCGTTAATCAAATGACAACTCATGTCTATGGTTAGGAAACTTAACCATCTTTGATTAACAAGCTAGTCAAGTAGAGGCATACTAGTGACACCATGTTTGTCTATGTATTCACACATGTATTATGTTTCCGGTTAATACAATTCTAGCATGAATAATAAACATTTATCATGAAATAAGGAAATAAATAATAACTTTATTATTGCCTCTAGGGCATATTTCCTTCACTAACTTGGCGGCGGAAGACACCTGTAGCGGTGGCGGAGAAGACGAGGTCCACGGCCGGTGTGAGGACGGCGTTGAAGAGGTCGGGGCAGCTAAGCGCTTAGTCTCCGGCGTCGACGCGAGCTAGCGGTGGCGCTAGGGTTTGAGCGAGGTGGCGAGGTGGAAGAGGAGATAATGACCGCATGTTGATGTGTATTCATAAGGTAAAGGGCTGCACAACGTAATTACGCAGGTGCCCCTGGTGGTTCACATTTGATGGACATGTGTCATGCATGCAACTCATTGAAAGTTGTTCCATGTTCCCACGCACACCTGGTTTGTCGGGTGGTTGTTCCGGCTTCTCCGGTATTCAAGCAAAAGAGATATAGCATTAAAAGAAGTTTTAAATGTGTCTATCTATATCTTTTGCTAACAAGGACACAATGAAGACATTCGACATGTTTCAACAGAATGCATACTAGATAGATAGAATTTGAGGAAGAAGCACAGAAGGGGTTAGGGTCCGATCACATTCACTTAGTTCAGAAAATGGCAAGTTTGAAGACATAGTTGTAAGTGAATGTTGTAGAGGACAGAACATATATAGATTTATATATCAGAGAAGACCAAATCAACATTGCGAAAATAAACCTTGAAGTCAAATCAATGTTGAAGACAAACCAAAAGGCGAAGATAATGCAATCATGACGCCAGATGAAAATCTCCGAGAAAGTTTGGTGGTGGCGTTACCCACCGTATAGGAAGTATTAGACCCAGACACGACACACAATTATCGTGGCGCTCCAAAGTCAAATTCCGAGTTAATGTATTCACACTTAGAGGGTAAGTCTTCATTGATTGAAGATATACATTACTTCATGTGTTGCACACCTAAGTCATCAACATGCATAAGCATTAGGATGTGTGTCCAATCACAGGACATTTGAGGATTCTGAGATATTTAGCTCACACCGCAACTTGAAAAACCTTTTCTCATCCAAAGGCTTTGTGAAGATATCTGCCAATTGCTCTTTGTTGGGGAACACAACAATTTAAAAAAAATTCATACGCACATGCAAGATCCATCTAGGTGATGCATAGCAACGAGAGGGGAGAGTGTTGTCCACGTACCCTCATAGACCGTAAGCGGAAGCATTATGACAACGAGGTTGATGTAGTCATACGTCTTCATGATCCGATCGATCCTAGCATCGAAAGTATGACACCTCCACGATCTACACATGTTCAGCTCGGTGACGTCCCACGAACTCTATATCCAGCTGAGTGTCGAGGGAGAGCTTCGTCAGCACGATGGCGTGATGACAGTGATGATAAAGTTACCGACGCAGAGCTTCGCCTAAGCACTACAATGATATGACCGAGGTGGAAATCTGTGGAGGGGGCCACCGCACACGGCTAAACAATCAATTTGTGTGTCTATGGGGTGCCCTCTCCCCGTATATAAAGGAGTGGAGGAGGGGGAGGGTCGACCTTCTATGGCGCGCCTCAAGGGGGGAGTCCTACTCCCGGTGGGAGTAGGATTCCCACTTCCCTTGTTGGAGTAGGAGAGAAAGGAAGGGGCGGAGAGAGGGAAGGAAGGGGGGCCGGCCCCCCACCCAATTTGGATTGGGCTTGGGGGGGCGCACCATCCACCTTGGCCACCTCCTCCTCTCTCCCAATAAGGCCCAATAAGGCCCATATACTCCTCGGGGGGTTCTGGTAACCCCTCGGTACTCCAGTAAATGCCCGAACTCACTTAGAACCATTCCGATGTCCAAACATAGCCTTCCAATATATCGATCTTTATGTCTCGACCGTTTCGAGACTCCTCTTCATGTACGTGATCATATCCGGGACTCCAAACTTCCTTCAATACATCAAACCACATAAACTCATAATATCGATCATCACCGAACGTTAAGCGTGCAGACCCTATGGGTTCGAGAACTATGTACACATGACCGATACTCATCTCTGGTCAATAAACAATAGCGGAACCTGGATGCTCGTATTGGTTCCTACATATTCTACGAAGATCTTTATCGGTCAAACCGCATAACAACATACATTGTTCCCTTTGTCATCGGTATGTTACTTGCCCGGGATTCGATCATCGGTATCTCAATACCTAGTTCAATGTCATTATCGGCAAGTCTCTTTACTCGTTCCGTAATGCAACATCCCGTAACTAACTCATTAGTAACATTGCTTGCAAGGCTTATAGTGATGTGCATTACCGAGAGGACCCAGAGATACCCCTCCGACAATCGGAGTGACAAATCCTAATCTTGATCTATGCCAACTCAAAAAACACCATTGGAGACACCTGTAGAGCATCTTTATAGTCATCCAGTTACATTGTGACGTTTGATAGCACACTAAGTGTTCCTCCGGTATTTGGGAGTTGCATAATCTCACAGTCATAGGAACATGTATAAGTTATGGAGAAAGCAATAGCAACAAACTAAACGATCATCGTGCTAAGCTAACGGATGGGTCAAGTCAATCACATCATTCCCTAATGATGTGATCACGTTCATCAAATGACAACTCTTTGTCCATGGCTAGGAAACTTAACCATCTATGATTAACTAGCTAGTCAAGTGGAGGCATACTAGTGACACTCTGTTTGTCTATGTATTCACACATGTACTAAGTTTCCAGTTAATACAATTCTAGCATAAATAACAAACATTTATCATGATATAAGGAAATATAAATAACAACTTTATTATTGCCTCTGGGCATATTTCCTTTAGTCTCCCACTTGCACTAGAGTCAATAATCTAGATTACATTGTAATGATTCTAACACCCATGGAGTCTTGGTGATGATCATGTTTTGCTCGTGAGAGAGGCTTAGTCAACGGGTCTGCAACATTCAGATCTATATGTATCTTGCAAATCTGTATGTCTCCCTCCTTGACTTGGTCGCGGATTGAATTGAAGCGTCTCTTAATGTGCTTGGTTCTCTTGTGAAATCTGGATTCCTTTGCCAAGGCAATTGCACCAGTATTGTCACAAAAGATTTTCATTGGACCCGATGCACTAGGTATGACACCTAGATCAGATATGAACTCCTTCATCCAGACTCCTTCGTTTGCTGCTTCCGAAGAAGCTATGTACTCCACTACACACGTAGATCCCGCCACGACGCTCTGCTTGGAACTGCACCAACTGACAGCTCCACCATTCTATAAAAATACGTATCCGGTTTGTGACTTAGAGTCATCCGGATCAGTGTCAAAGCCCACATCGACGCAACCGTTTATGATGAGCTCTTTGTTACCTCATAAATGAGAAACATATCCTTAGTCCTTTTCAGGTATTTCAGGATGTTCTTGACCGCTGTCCAATGATCCACTCCTGGATTATTTGGTACCTCCCTGCTAAACTAATAGCAAGGCACACATCAGGTCTGGTACACAGCATTGCATACATGATACAACCTATGGCTGAAGCATAGGGAATGACTTTCATTTTATCTCTATCTTCTACAGTGGTCGGGCATTGAGTCTGACTCAACTTCACACCTTGTAACACAGGCAAGAACCCTTTCTTTGCTTGATCCATTTTGAACTTCTTCAAAACTTTATCAAGGTATGTGCTTTGTGAAAGTCCAATTAAGCGTCTTGATCTATCTCTATAGATCTTGATGCCCAATATATAAGCATCTTCACCGAGGTCTTTCATTAAAAAATTCTTATTCAAGTATCCTTTTATGCTATTTAGAAATTCAGTATCATTTCCGATCAACAATATGTCATCTACATATAATATCAGAAATGCTACGGAGCTCCCACTCACTTTCTTGTAAATACAGGCTTCTCCAAAAGTCTGTATAAAACCATATGCTTTGATCACACTATCAAAGCATATATTCCAACTCCGAGAGGCTTGCACCAGTCCATAAATGGATCGCTGGAGCTTGCACACTTTGTTAGCACCTTTTGGATCGACAAAACCTTCTGGTTGCATCATATACACCTCTTCTTTAAGATATCCATTAAGGAATGCAGTTTTGACATCCATTTGCCAAATTTCATAATCATAAAATGCGGCAATGGCTAACATGATTTGGACGGACTTAAGCATCGCTACGGGTGAGGTCTCATCATAGTCAACTCCTTAAACTTGTCAAAAACCTTTTGCAACAAGTCGAGCTTTGTAGACAGTAACATTACCATCAGCGTCAGTCTTCTTCTTGAAGATCCATTTATTCTCTATGGCTTGCCGATCATCGGGCAAGTCAACCAAAGTCCACACTTTGTTCTCATACATGGATCCCATCTCGGATTTCATGGCCTCATGCCATTTTGCGGAATCTGGGCTCATCATCGTTTCCTCATAGTTCGTAGGCTCATCATGGTCAAGTAACATGACCTCCAGAACAGGATTACCGTACCACACTGGTGCGGATCTTACTCCGGTTGACCTACGAGGTTCGGTAGTAACTTGATCAGAAGTTTCATAATCCTCATCATTAGCTTCCTCACTTACTGGTGTAGGAATCACTGGAACTGATTTCTGTGATGAACTACTTTCTAATAAGGGAGCAGGTACAGTTACCTCATCGAGTTCTACTTTCCTCCCACTCACTTCTTTCGAGAGAAACTCCTTCTCTAGAAAGGATACATTCTTAGCAACGATTATCTTGCCTTCGGATCTGTGATAGAATTTGTACCCAACAGTCTCCTTTGGGTATCCTATGAAGACACATTTCTCCGATTTGGGTTTGAGCTTATCAGGTTGAAGCTTTTTCACATAAGCATCACAGCCCCAAACTTTAAGAAATGACAACTTGGGTTTCTTGCCAAACCACAGTTCATAAGGTGTCATCTCAATGGATTTCGATGGTGCCCTATTTAACGTGAATGCAACCGTCTCTAAAGCATAACCCCGAAACGATAGCAGTAAATCAGTAAGAGACATCATAGATCGCACCATATCTAATAAAGTGCGGTTACGACGTTCGGACACACCATTACGTTGTGGTGTTCCAGGTGGCGTGAGTTGCGAAACAATTCCGCATTGTTTCAAATTGAAAGTGCTAGTGATTGACTAGAGGGGGGTGAATATGTGATTTTTATGAAAGACTTCAAAACATGGAGGTTTCGAAAACAAACGATAGAAATAAACCTATTACCATGCAGCGGAAGGTAGACTACACTAAGCAAGCCATAGTCAAGTATTCAATGAAATGAAAGCATAAAGACTAATAGCAGCTAGGCAGTATAGATCAGCATGGAAGATAGTATGAAGCCAATCAGAACAAGCAGTCACACAGTGAAGACAAATACATAATGCAAACATGAAATGACTTCACAAGGACCAATCTGCAAATAAAGAGATGGGAAGGATAGAACCAGTGGCTTGTTGAAGACAATGATTTTGTGGACCAGTTCCAGTTGCTGTGACAACTGTACGTCTGGTTAGGGAGGCTGAGATTCAACTCAGAAGACCGCGTCTTCACCTTATAACCCTTGAGCTAAGGACACCCAGTCCTCTCCCAATTACTCTGGTAAGTCTTCAAGGTAGACTTCCAAACCTTCACAGACTTCATTCACCAGCGATCCACAATGACTCTTCGATGCTCAGAACGCGATGCCTAACCGGCTGGGGGATTCACAGTCCTCAAGTGTAATAAGTCTTCAGATCACATAGACAAGAAGACTTAAGTGATGCCTAACACTCTTTGGCTCTGGGTGTTTAGGGCTTTGTCCTCGCAAGGATTTCTCTCTCAAAGGCTTTGAGGTGGGTTGCTCTCAAACGACAAAAGTCGTGCACTAACTCTGAGCAGCCAACCAATTTATGGTGTAGGGGGTGGTCTATTTATAGCCACAAGGCAACCCGACCTGATTTGTCCGAAATGACCCTGGGTCACTAAGGAACTAACACGTGTTCCAACAGTCAGATTTCAAACACACGCGGCAACTTTACTTGAGCTACAAGCAAAGCTGACTTATCCAGCTCTGGATAAGATTTTCTCTCATTGTCTTCGCTCGAAGACATAGGGTTTTGGTTAAGCATCACTTCAGTCATTCTGACTGGTTTACTTGGACCCCACTTAACAGTACGGTGGTTCCTATGACTCAACAAACAAGAAAAATAACGACGAAACAACTCAGTCTTCGCGCTCCATAGTCTTCACGCGATGTCTTCTCTTGTCATAGTCTTCAGTGTGAATGTCTTCACATACCATCTTTGACTTCAATGTCTTGATACATTTTTAGCGGTCATATCTGGTAGGAAAACCGAATCAATGAGGGACTCCTACCTGTGTTATCCTGCAATTCTCACAAACACATTAGTCCCTCAACCAGGTTTGTCGGCAATACTCCAAAACCAACTAGGGGTGGCACTAGATGCACTTACAATCTCCCCCTTTTTGGTGATTGATGACAAACTGGTTGAAGTTTTCAACGGGGATAGAAATATGTGAAATTGTAAAGGATTTAAGTATTGTCTTCGTAAGTAGCAGAAAGGCTCCCCCTGAAGATGTGCATATAAGTATTTTGCTTTTGAATGCAAATGCACATGGCAGGTTGTACTTGCGGAGCTCCTCTTTTACTTATGAAGACAATTCCTCATGCATGAAAGGATATATCAAAGATAATGACATGCATAATGAAAAATGGACGTCCGCAAAATGACCTAAGTGCGGAAGTTATCATCGCACATGCGGAATTTATCATCTCATCACAGAATAGCAAATAAGTAGCAGACGACCATCGAGTTTAAGTGTTACAACTCAAAGAACCAAATGTATCAAAAAGCGAGAGTTGTAGACACTAGGTAAAAATATAAAGCAACCGCCCATATGGACCCGCTTGAAGACTATCAACTCATATGCTTCTCCCCCTTTTGTCAGTAAGGACCAAAAAGGTTTGAAGACATAGAGCTTCTACTCGTTCCCAGAGGGAGTAGGTGAAGCAGCAGGGTCATCATTGGCGTTTGGCGGTGCAGAAGAACTCAGCACAATGTCGATATGCGCTGAAGGTGGGGGTGGTGAAGTGGCATTATCTTGATCATCGATAACTCTGGCATTCACCGTGGCAGCTGAGGAAGAATAGTCAGAGTCTTCAAGGGAGGGAGTCCGACGCAAGTGAGCATTCCTTGGAGGAGTGGAGTCAAACTTGAATCTTTCTATGAAGCCATCATCTTGAAGATCTTCTTCAGCAGTGAGCAAAGTCAAACTATTCCAAGACCTCCAATAGGTTTCATGTGTAACAAAGGCATTCTCGGTGGCAAGATTGCGAATGCGATTGACGTCCACCAAGAGACTATGCATTTGACGCTTTAGCCAGTCATGATGCTTATCTTGCTTTTGATGAAGTGCGACAAGAAGTTCTCGGTCATTTAGAACACGAGAGCGCTTCCGAGGCCTTTGAGCAATAGTGCTTTCTGTGTTGGCTTGAAGAGGGGCACGAGTATTGCCTGCCAATGGATAAACACGAGTAATAGCATTGGGCACATAATGACTTGGAATAGGCTGAGTGAAGCTTTGATGGTCTGCATTGTGAAGACATAGCGGCTCCTTTGCAGGGTTAGGGTGAATGGCATCAACAGACAGATTGACCTCTGGAAAAAAGACAAGATGTTTTCGTGTAGAGGGCTGATAGTTGATTGCAGAGTGAAGATTGATGAGGCGCAAGACCCATGGAGCATAGAACTTCAGTCCAAAGATGTCTGAGCCTGATGCTGCCAGTTGACGAATGAAGAAATCTTGTGCATTGAAGCTCTTGTCATTGATAATATGGAAGACCAATGTCTTCATTGTACCTTCAAGTTTTGCAGCTGGAGAATGTCCTTTGATAGGCGAGAGAGTTCACCGTATGATGTGCTAGATGGTGTGTGGCAGATACTCAAGGTCTTCAACAAAGAATGCCTGAGGATATTCAGCATCTGGAGGAAAAGGCTACATCATACCGAGCATCTGGCTCATGTTGGGCTCGGGCTTCTGAAAAATGCTCTCCAAAGCATCACGGTGAAGCCTACAACCAGGTTCAAACAGATTGCCTGGAGTGGACAGGCCAGTTAGCTCAGTGATATCAAGAGCTTTGGCTTCATGATGAACATTGCCTGTCATCCACTCAAGGACCCAAGTCTTTGGATCCCTGTTGTAGCCGCGAATGTGAAGAGTTGCATAAAACCGTAATAGAAGCTCTTCATTCCAGTGTTCCTTGTCTATGACAAATTGCAGGAGTCCAGCGTCTCTGAAGCAATCCAACGCTTCTTCTAGACAGGGCAGGCCAGCTATAGCTTCAGTGTCGAGACACATATGTGGAAATATGCGCCCTTGATTGTATAAGATGCATGAATGGTAGTTGCACTGCTGATAGCTCCAGAACCGATCCGATGAAATGCAAGGTTTGGAGTATGGGTTCTTGGCGCTGTCGAAGAAGGTGTTATGTGCCACGAAGCCATTCACATTGAAGACCCCAAGTGAGGTTGCAGTGCCTGGGAATCTTGGAAGTCTTGGCTTGGGCTTATGGACTTGAGGCCTATGCTCGACATGATAGTCAAATTGTGGACCGGCAGCAGGTGGAGGAACCAGAATGGGCCATCAGACCATAACAGGCTGACCATGATCAAATGCCAGCTCAACGGTATGAGGTCTTGGAGGGGGTACAGGAGCATTGGCATTTTCATTGACAGGGGCTGCAAGTGGCACAATAGCTTCAGGAGGAATGATTACGTCTGGTGCAGCATTGGCTTCAGGTGCTTCATTATTGGCTTCGGGCATGACGACATCAGTGTCGTCAGCAGTGTTGTTGGTGGTGGTGACGTTAGCGTCAACCTCCACTTGTGTGGCTGGAGGGTTGGACACATTTTTCTTGGGAGCAGCATCTTGGTGGACTGGGGAAGTTGCAACTCGTTCTTCTTCAACTCTTGGTTCTTCTTTATCATCGGCTGATGCAACCGGAATATCTTCAGCCGTTTTGGCTTCAGACTCAGAGACGTTCACAGTTGGAGTGGCTTCTGGGAACACTTGACGTGCAACAGATCAGTGGTGCACTTCTCCTTCTGGAACTCTCGAAAGAGTGACTTGGGGCCTTGGTCCTTTGCGAAGCCTGCGTAACACTGGTGACGCCTGTGGAGATGGAGTTGGCTGGGCCTCAAAGTCATCATCATCTTGCACTGGTGAGGTGACTTGTGGTTGGGGAGTACTTGGGGTGTCTTGTTGTTGTGGGTGATCACCCCATGATGCATCCTGAGCAATTGGCGTCAGAGGATGACCAATGCTGATGAGCTCGCTGTGTGTGAGCACAGGCGATGATACCAAATTGTGCTCGATCTAAGGAAGGACTTCATCATCTTCAACATTGTCATGAGGACCAATGTCTTCTGCTGTGGTGGGGTCAACAGCTGGATTCTCTTCAGATTCAGGAGCCTGTGTGGAAGCAGGGTCATGAACTACCAGACGACGTTCACGATGTTCAGACGCAGGACGAGCAACAGAAATTGGCTCGACAAGAAGGGGCTCTGTGGAAGCAGCCCGGTCTCTCTTCTTTGTTTTTCTTTTCTTAGTTGGGGGAGCATCATCAGTGGTTGCTTTGGTCTTGCGCTTTCTGACTTCGGCTTCAGCTACTCTAGTTTTCTTGAATTCTGAAGCCACTGTGGGGACCTTAGGCTTTGAGCCTATCATACTGGCTGGGAAGACAATGCGAGGTTCTTCCTGCCTTGATGCTTTTGGTTCTGCCAAAGCTGGCTTCTTCTTCTTCTTGGCAGCCATTCTAGGGTTGATGCCTGGTCGCCCCAAGGCCTTGCGCTTTTCAGCTTCATTGTGGCCTTGAACACATTTGGTAGCAAGATTCTTCATGCGCTCATGAGAACCTTGGGCTTCATCATGTTTCTTGAGAAATGCTTCCTTGAGCTCGTTAGCATGATCTTGAAGTTCTGCACATCCTTCACACTGAGCCTGACCATATGCTTCTTGAACTGATCCTTTACAATATCAATCTTGTGCTTCAGCTCAACAATTTTCTGAGCAAGAGCTAACTCAGAAGCAATGGCGCCGTTGAAGGAGACGCTGAGGCCAATTGGAAGTTGTAGATCGTCAAAACTGAGTTCTGGATTGTCAAACCATTCATCGATGAACTTGTTCAGAATCTCAACATCAAAGAGGGAAAGATCATTGAAGATTTCCGCCTGCTGCTTGCTCTTAATCAACAGATCAAGAGCGTCATTGGTAAGATCGTCGTCACTTGACAAATCAATGGCCTCATTTCTCAGAATGGCAGCAGGGGTCAGAGTAGGACTGGAGGAGTGCATAGGCTTCTTCTTCTTCATCTCGGTCTTGGAGACGCGAGAGAGATCTTCAGACTGCACACTTGGTGCAGGTGGAGCGGTGGCCAAGGGCTTCACTCGTGAAGCTTTTGGTGGAGAGGAAGGCTTCGTAGCCTTGCGTTTCTTCTACTTCTTCGGCTTCGGAGGTGCAGGCGCTTCATCAGAGTCAGCGTCATCTGTAGGTCGATCCACATCTGCCCCTTGAACCCTGGTATGAGTGATGAGACCTTCTAAGTCATAGAAGGGCCCAACCAGATTTGGTTCATCTTCGTGTGTGCCATCGGCACGAGGCGCAGAGGGGCCAGGATTGAATTCTAATCCCCAAGATTTCATGTTCTCCTTGGCCGAGTTCTTGGCAAACTGAAAGTTACGCTTGAACAGATTGTCATCCCGACACCATAGCAGAGATGTGGGATGAGCATCAGTAGGTTGAGGTCCACGGACCATGCAAGGGAAGAAACCCTGAGCAATGGCTTCAGTTCTGGTCTTGGGTTGAAGATTTTTATAGAGAATATCTCCCGAGGGATGCTTGATAGCATTCTTCTCAGCATACTCCTTGGTGACGAATCTGTACATAAACCATTGCTCGGCCCAATATCTTCGAATCCATTGGATTCGAGTTTTGCGTTCATTATAGGTTTCTTTAGGATCATTTTTGTACAGTTCATGCAGATCAGCTGGCAAATCCTTTGATGTTTCCTCATGGCACTGTCTGCCGCCCTTCCTCGCTGACTTTTGCGAAGCCATGAAGTTCAAACTATATGGCTTCAACACTGACAAAGGCTTCTTGGTCAGACAAGAACTGGCTTCGAGAGAGTTGATATGATGCTGTAAGAATTCTGTAAGGATTCTCCCACGGACATGTACCTGTCACAGTAGTAAAGATGCGAGGGAAGGGGAAGAGGTCATATGCATTCTCAGAAGATTTTGAAGATAAATCAGTTTGAAGACATTGACCTCATAATGCGAAGACATTCACTTATGTGTTTGAAGTTGGTTCCAGATTGGTACGAATCCAAGAATAGGTACAAGTGAGGAATCTAACTAGTTTAGATGCATAAGTGAAGATGCTAGGCACGGTATGAGATGTAGAACTAGATAGATCCAAGTTTGTAGTCACAGAAACCACTTTTGGTGAAGAAGGATGAATCGATTAGATCAAAAGACGGTAAAAAGTGAGATTTTAATTACCACACGATGAAATTCTAGATGGGAAGAGTAGGAGACCGAGCAGTTCAATCCACTGTGCCCTAACTTGGCAACGGAGGACACCTACGGTGGCGGCGGAGAGGACGATGTCCGCGGCCGGCGTGAGGACGACGTCGGTGAAGTCGCGGCAGCTAAGTGCTTCGTCGCCAGCGTCGTCGAGAGCTAGCGGAGGTGCTAGGGTTTTGATGAGGTGGAGAGATGGAAGAAGGATTTTTGACCGTGAGGGGACATGCATTTATAAGGAAAAGAATGGCACAACGCAATTACACAGGTGCCCCTGGCGGTTCACATCTGAGGGACACATGGCGAACATGCAACACATTGAAAGCAGTTCCATGTTCCCACGCCCGTCTGGATTGTCGGGCGGTCGTTCCGGCTTCTCCGGGTTTCATGCAATAAGGATTAAGCATTTAAAATAGATTAAATGTTTGTCTCTATGTCTTCTGCTGACAAGGACGCAGTGAAGACATTCGACAGTTTCAATAGAATGCATATGATTTGGATAGATAGATTTGAGGTAGAAGCATAGAGAGGTTAGGGTCCGATCACATTCACTTAGGTCAAAAGATTCAAATGAAAAGACATAGCTATAAGTGAATGCTGTAGAGGACAAAACACTTAATATATGCATATACCAAGTCAACATTGTGAAGATAATCAAGAAATCAAATCAATGTTGAAGACAAATCAAGTGTGAAGACTTTGCAAAAGTAGAACCATGAGAAAAACACTTCGAAAGGAAGAATTTGGTGGTGGCATTACCCACCGTATAGGAAGTATTAGACCCAGACACGGCGCACAATTATCGTGGTGCTCCAAAGTCAAATGCCACGTTAATGTATTCACACTCAGAATGTAAGTCTTCATTGATTGAAGATATACTTTACTTTGTGTGTAGCACATCTAAGTCATCAACATGCATAAGTGTTAGGATGTGTGCCTGATCACAGGACATTTGAGGATTCCAAGATATTTAGCTCACACCGTAACTTGCAAAACCTTTTCTCATCCAAGGGCTTGTGAAGATATCTGCTAGTTGCTCTTCAGTGTTGACGTGTATGATATCAATATCTTCCTTCATGACATGATCTTTGAGAAAGTGATGACGAATTTCAATGTGCTTTGTCTTCGAGTGCTGAACTGGGTTGTTGGCAATCTTGATGGCGCTTTCGTTGTCGCAGTAGAGTGGTACTTGTTTCAGATGGATGCCATAGTCCTTGAGAGTTTGCTTCATCCATAGAAGCTGAGTGCAGCAAGATCCAACAGCAATGTATTCAGATTCAGCAGTGGAGAGTGATACACAGTTCTGCTTCTTTGAAGACCAACAGACCAGTGATCGTCCTCGAAAATGACATGTGCCTAATGTAGACTTGCGATCCACCTTGTCACCAGCATCAGCATCCGAGAAACCAACCAGATCAAACTCTGAGCCCTTTGGATACCATAATCCTAATGTTGGGTTGTAAGCCAAATATCGAAGAATGCGCTTCACAGCTAAGTGATGCGATTCCTTTGGTGCCGCTTGGAATACAGCACACATGCAAACACTAAGCATAATATCTGTCCTCGATGCACATAGATAAAGTAAAGAACCAATCATGGAGCGGTATACCTTTTGATCAAACTCTTTACCATTGTCGTCGGGACCCAAATGGTGTTTAGCTGGCATGGGCGTCGTGCAACCTTTGCAATCTTGCATTCCAAACTTCTTCAGGCAATCTTTGAGGTATATCTCTTGAGATATGAAGATGCCATTTCTTTGCTGATGAATTTGAAGACCAAGGAAGAACTTCAGCTCACCCATCATGGACATCTGATATTGCTCTGGCATCATGTGTCCAAACTCATCACTATATTTTTGGTTGGTGCAGCCGAAGATAATGTCATCCACATATATTTGGCACACAAACAATTCACCATCATATGTCTTCGTGAAGAGTGTGGGATCAAGGGAACCAGATTTGAAGCCTTTGCTCTTCAGGAAATCTTTGAGCGTATCATACCAAGTGCGAGGAGCTTGTTTGAGGCCATACAGTGCTTTGTTTAGCTTGTACACCATATCAGGATGTTTCAGATCTTCAAAGCCAGGAGGTTGTGCGATGTATACTTCTTCTTCAATCTTGCCGTTGAGAAATGCACTCTTCACATCCATTTGATATAGCAAGATGTTGTGATGGTTAGCATAGGCTAGCAGTATGCGAATAGCTTCAAGCCTAGCCACAGGAGCAAATGTTTCATCGAAGTCAATCCCTTCCACTTGAGTATATCCTTGAGCGACAAGACGTGCCTTGTTTCTAACGACTTGACCATGCTCATCTTGCTTGTTGCGGTATATCCATTTTGTGCCTATTATGTTGTGCTTGCGAGGGTCAGGTCGCTTGACCAGTTCCCAGACATTGTTCAATTTGAACTGTTGAAGCTCTTCTTGCATAGCTTGAATCCATTCAGGTTCCATAAAGGCTTCAGCAACTTTCTTGGGTTCAGATATTGAGATAAAAGCAAAGTGCCCACAGAAATTTGCTAGCTGTGTTGCTCTTGAACGAGTGAGTGGACCAGGCACATTTATGCTGTCAATTATCTTCTCAATCTGTACTTCGTTAGCAACACGAGGATGAACTGGACGAAGATTTTTCTCTTGTTGATCATTGTCATCATTGGAAGGATTGTCTTCAGGCTGAGCATTGTCTTCAGGTTGATTAGGTGCAGAAATGATAAGTTCCTCTTTGGGCTGTGCTTCAGACGGTATGATTTCTCCAGTTCCCATAAGCTTGATGGATTCACTGGATGGAACTTCATCTAGCACATTTGGCAGGTGCTCTCTTTGCGAGCCGTTAGTCTCATCGAACCGCACATCCATAGTTTCAACCACTTTATAGTGAAAGAGGTTGAATACTCTGTAGGAGTGCGAATCCTTTCCGTATCCAAGCATAAAACCTTCATGTGCTTTCGGTGCAAATTTTGAAGTGTGATGTGAATCCTTGATCCAGCACCTCGCACCAAATACTCTGAAGTAACTAAAATTTGGCTTCTTACCAGTGAGGAGCTCATAGGATGTTTTGTTCAGAAGCTTGTGAAGATAAACACGGTTGATGATATGGCATGCAATATCAATGGCTTCAGTCCAGAACTTTCTTGGAGTCTTGTATTCATCGAGCATCGTCCGGGCCCTCTTAATAAGTGTTATGTTCTTGCATTCCACGATGCCATTCTGCTGCGGCGTGTATGGAGCTGAGAACTCATGATTGATGCCCAAAGTATCAAGATAAGTGTCGAGACCGGTGTTCTTGAATTCAGTGCCATTATCACTTCTGATGTGCTTGATCTTGACGCCATAGTTGTTCATGGCTCGATTGGCGAAGCGTCTGAAGACATCCTGCACTTCAGTCTTGTAGAGGATTATATGCACCCATGTATATCTTGAATAGTCATCAACAATGACGAAGCCATAGAGACAAGCAGTAGTAGTAAGAGTTGAGTAGTGAGTGGGAATGAAGAGGTCCATGTGTAGCAATTCGAAGGGTTGAGTCGTTGTCATGATTGTCTTCGAGGGATGCTTGGCCCTCGTCATCTTTCCAGCTTTGCAGGCACCGCATAAGTGATCCTTCTTGAACTTGATGCCCTCGATGCCTATGACATGCTTCTTCTTTGCAAGAGTATGCAAGTTCCTCATGCCAGCATGCCCTAGCCTCTGATGCCAGAGCCAACATTCTGAAGCTTTTGCAAGAAGACGTACGGCAAGCTGTGGTCCTGCTGAGAAATCTACCATGTACAAATCATCTTTCCGATACCCTTCAAAGACTAGAGACTTGTCAGATTCCATTAGAATAAGGCAACGATATTTTCCAAACATCACAGTCATGTTTAAATTGCAAAGTATTGAGATAGACATTAAGTTGAAACCAAGGGATTCAACAAGCATCACTTTATCCATGTGTTGATCCCTTGAGATTTCAACTCTACCTAGACCCAATACCTTGCTTTTACTAGTATCAGCAAATGTGATGTGACTCTTGTCAGATGGACGTAAGGTTGAGTCCATGAGAAGACTTCGCTTGCCAGTCATGTGATTAGTACATCCACTATCAATAATCCATTCTGAAGCAGCTGGTGTCATACCCTACAGTGCAGTTAGGGGGATAGGCTTCACGAAGAGAATTGTGAAGGATAAACATTTGACGAATAAGTGAATTATGAAATCTTAGATCGAGGTTAGGACTGATAGGGAAAGTAGCAAGCGACTCAGGAAGAAAATACATAATAAGACCATTTGGGCATTTAATCTTGCGCCCTACAAGATGTTTAAGGTCCCCAGCAATAGCTTCAGACGCATTTGATTTTCGACCCTTCCCTGCAAAAAAAGAGTTAAGCTTTTCTTGGCCACCCACATCTTCAAGGGTGGCTTCGAAGCAATGAGTCTAAGTGCAGCATCTGAGAACTTTGGCTTTGGAGCCCTAGCAAATAGTCTTGCAGGTGGACAATAGTACTCATAAGAATAAGTAGAGTAGTTCTTGGTCTTATGAACATGGCGGTTTGATGAAATGCGCTCATATTCATAGGCCTGAGTATGGTTTCCCGGCAAAACATTTGCGTTAGTGCGACTCAGGTGAGTCCTCTGTTTGTATGAAGCCTTTGGACCATATGAAGCCCGTGGTCTGGGGTTTGTCTTCTTCACTTGTGGTGTCATGACGACATACACAGGAAGATTTTCCAGACACTTTTTCGGCACCCAGACTTTCTTCATAGGTGGCCCATTCCCGCAGTTAGTACCAATATACCTGGCAAACACTTCACCATTCTGATTCTTAAATAGTTTATAGTTTGCATCAAAGGATTCATCAATAACAATGGGATTAGCACAAGTGAAGCCAGATAGGGTGGATGGATCCACTGAAGGTTCCTTTGCAGCAACCCATGTGGTTTTGGGGTACTGCTCAGGTTTCCAGTAAGAGCCATCAGCATTCATTTTCCTTTCGAACCCAACACCCTCTTTCCTAGGGTTTCGGTTTAGGATCTGCCTTTTGAGGACATCACATAGTGTCTGATGCCCTTTGGGACTTTTGTACATCCCTGTTTCAAGCAATGTCTTCAACCTAGCATTTTCATCAGCAATAGCAGTGGCATCCTCAGTAGAGGGGTTAGTTACCACATCAATAGTTGAAGATATTGCAATAGTAGCAGCAGTAGAACATCCAACAACAGAAGTAGCGCCGTCACGTTCAATGCATTTAAGACATGGTGGTTCAAATCCTTCCTGAGTGGAACTGACTGTTTGGCGCGAAGTGACTCGTTATCCTTTTTAAGATGTTCATGAGCCGCTCTCAATTTGTCAAGATCTTGCTTCCTTTGAAGATAATCATAGGAAAGCTTTTCATGAGTTGTTGAGAGCGTTTCATGACGACTTTCAAGTTCCTCATACTTAACATGAAGATTTCTTATGTCTTCAATTAAGGACTGAGATCAAGTCATTTCAACGTCTAACAGGTCATCGCTTTTATCTAACAGTTTTTGAATATGTTCCATAGCTTTCTGTTGTTCAGTTGCAATTTTAGCAAGTTTTTTGTAGCTGGGTTTGGAACCACAATCAGAGTCATCTTCACTGGATGTTTGATAGTGAGTAGTGCGTGAGTTTACCTTGGCACCGTGTGCCATGAAGCAGTAGGTGGGAGTGGAGTTGTCCTTGTCATTAGCATTGGCGTCGGTGATGAAGTCATTGTCTTCAATGTTGAAGATGGACTTGGCAACGTAGGATGTAGCCACAATCGGACTCCTCCTCATACTCCACCTCCACCTCCTCAGAAGAAGACTCCTCCTCTGAATCCATTTCCTTGCCAACAAACGCACGAGCCTTGCCAGATGAGCTCTTCTTGTGTGATGAAGACTTTGATGAAGACTTGGAAGAAGACTTTGAGTATTTCTTCTTCTTCTTGTCGTCAGAATCATATTCCTTGCTCTTCTTCTTCTTGTTGTTCTCATTGTCCCACTGCGGACACTCAGAGATGTAGTGACCAGGTTTCTTGCACTTGTGGCATGTTCTCTTCTTGTAGTCATGAGCAGAAGCTTCATCATTCCTTGAGCTGGATCATGAGGACTTTCGGAAGCCTTTCTTCTTGGTGAATTTCTGGAACTTCTTCACAAGCATAGCAAGCTCCTTTCCAATGTCTTCAGGATCATCAGAACTACAATCAGATTCTTCTTCAGATGAGGAAACAACTTTTGCCTTCAAAGCACGAGTTCGCCCATAGTTGGGACCGTAGATGTCTCTTTTCTCAGAAAGATGAAACTCATGTGTGTTGAGCCTTTCAAGTATGTCAGACGGATCAAGTGTCTTGAAGTCAGGGCATTCTTGAATCATCAGGGCTAGGGTGTCAAACGAGCTGTCAAGTGATCTCAGGAGTGTCTTGACGACTTCATGCTTGGTGATCTCAGTAGCGCCGAGGGCTTGAAGCTCATTTGTGATGTTAGTGAGTTGATCAAACGTGAGCTGAACATTCTCATTGTCATTTCTCTTGAATCGGTTGAAGAGGTTGTGGAGGACACTGATTCTTTGATCTCTCTGGGTTGAGACGCCTTCGTTGACCTTGGAGAGCCAGTCCCAGACTAGCTTGGATGTTTCCAGAGCACTCACACGGCCATACTGTCCTTTGGTCAGATGACCACAGATGATGTTCTTGGCAGTGGAATCAAGTTGAATGAACTTCTTGACATCAGTAGCGGTGACACCTTCACTAGCCTTGGGGACGCCATTCTTGACGACATACCAGAGGTCGACATCAATGGCTTCTAGATGCATGCGCATCTTATTCTTCCAGTAGGGATATTCAGTTCCATCGAAGACTGGGCACGCAGCGGAGACTTTGATTATCCCTGCAGTCGACATAGCTAAAACTCCAGGTGGTTAAACCGAATCACACAGAACAAGGGAGTACCTTGCTCTGATACCAATTGAAAGTGCTAGTGATCGACTAGAGGGGGGTGAATAGGCGTTTTTTATGAAAGTCTTCAAAACATGGAGGTTTCGAAGACAAATGATAGAAATAAACCTATTACCATGCAGCGGAAGGTAGACTACACTAAGCAAGCCATTGTCAAGTATTCAATGAAATGAAAGCACAAAGACTACTAGCAGCTAGGCAGCATAGATCAGGATGGAAGATAGTATGAAGCCAATCAGAACAAGCAGTGACACAGTGAAGACAAATAGATAATGCAAACAGGCAATGACTTCACAAGGACCAATCTGCAAATAAAGAGATGGGAATGATAGAACCAGTGGCTCGTTGACAATGATTTGTTGGACCAGTTCTAGTTGCTGTGACAACTATACGTCTGGTTAGGGAGGCTGAGATTCAACTTAGAAGACCGCCTCTTCACCTTATTCCCCTTGAGCTAAGGACACCTAGTCATCGCCCAATTACTCTGGTAAGTCTTCAAGGTAGACTTCCAAACCTTCACAGACTTCATTCACCGGCGATCCACAATGACTCTTGGATGGTTAGAACGCGACGCCTAACCGGATGGAGGATTCACAGTCCTCAAGTGTAATAAGTCTTCAGATCACACAGACAAGAAGACTTAAGTGATGCCTAACACTCTTTAGCTCTGGGTCTTTAGGGCTTTGTCCTCGCAAGGATTTCTCTCTCAAAGGCTTCGAGGTGGGTTGCTCTCAAATTACAAAAGTCGTGCACTAACTCTGAGCAGCCAACCAATTTATGGTGTAGGGGGTGGGCTATTTATAGCCACTAGGCAACCCGACCTGATTTGTCCGAAATGACCCTGGGTCACTAAAGAACTGACACGTGTTCCAACGGTCAGATTTCAAACACACACAGCAACTTTACTTAAGCTACAAGCAAAGCTAACTTATCCAGCTCTGGATAAGATTTGCTCTCATTGTCTTCGCTCAAAGACATAGGATTTTGGTTAAGCATCACTTCAGTCATTCTGACTGGTTTACTTGGACCCCACTTAACAGTACGATGGATCCTATGACTCAACAAAGAAGAAAAAGAACAACGAAACAACTAAGTCTTCGCGCTCCATAGTCTTCACGCGATGTCTTCTCTTGTCATAGTCTTCAATGTGAATGTCTTTACATACCACCTTTGACTTCAATGTCTTCATACATTTTTAGGGATCATCTCTGGTAGGAAAACCGAATCAATGAGGGACTTCTACCTGTGTTATCCTGCAATTCTACAAACACATTAGTCCCTCAACCAGCTTTGTCGTCAATACTCCAAAACCAACTAGGGGTGGCACTAGATGCACTTACACAAATGAAGACCAAACTCATAACTCAAATATTCACCTCCACGATCAGATCGTAGAAACTTAATTTTCTTGTTACGATGATTTTCCACTTCACTCTGAAATTCTTTGAACTTTTCAAATGTTTCAGACTTATGTTTCATCAAGTAGATATACCCATATCTGCTCAAATGATCTGTGAAGGTAAGAAAATAACGATACCTACCGCGAGCATCAACACTCATCGGACCGCATACATCAATACGTATTATTTCCAAAAAGTCTGTTGCTCGCTCCATTGTTCCGGAGAACAGAGTCTTAGTCATCTTTCCCATGAGGCATGGTTCGCAAGCATCAAGTGATTCATAATCAAGTGATTCCAAAAGTCCATCAACATGGAGTTTTTCATGCGCTTTACACCAGTATGACCTAAACGGTAGTGCCACAAATAATTTGCACTATCATTATTAAACTTATATCCTTTGGCTTCAATACTATGAACATGTGTATCACTACTATCAAGATTTAGTAAAAATAGACCACTCATCAAGGGTACATGACCATAAAAGATATTATTCATATAAATAGAACAACCGTTATTCTCTGATTTAAATGAATAACAGTCTCGCATTAAACAAGATCCAGATATAATGTTCATGCTCAACGCTAGCACCAAATAACAATTATTTAGGTCTAAAACTAATCCTGAAGGTAGATGTAGAGGTAGCGTGTCGAAGGCGGTCACAACAACTTTGGAACCATTTCCCACATGCATCGTCACCTCGTCCTTAGCCAATCTTCGCTTAATCCGTAGCCCCTATTTCGAGTTGCAAATATTAGCAACAGAACCAGTATCAAATACCCAGGCGCTATTGTGAGCATTAGTAAGGTACACATCAATAACATGTATATCAAATATATCTTTCACTTTTCCATCCTTCTTCTCTGCCAAATACTTGGGGCAGTTCCGCTTCCAGTGACCAGTCCATTTGCAGTAGAAGCACTCAGTCTCAGGCTTAGGTCTATACTTGGGCTTCTTCACTTGAGCAGCAACTTGCTTGTCGTTCTTCTTGAAGTTCTCCTTCTTCCCTTTACCCTTTTTCTTGAAACTTGTGGTCTTGTTAACCATCAACACTTGATGCTCTTTCTTGATTTATACCTCTACAGCCTTTAGCATTGCGAAGAGCTCGGGAATTGTCTTATCCATCGCTTGCATATTATAGTTCATCATGAAGCTCTTGTAGCTTGGTGGAAGTGATTG
Organism: Triticum aestivum; assembly: GCF_018294505.1. NCBI lineage: Eukaryota > Viridiplantae > Streptophyta > Magnoliopsida > Poales > Poaceae > Triticum > Triticum aestivum. The sequence goes on along the minus strand of NC_057794.1, from coordinate 117,170,825 downwards.
AAGAACTATGTCAATGACACTATCATCAGGAATATTAATTCCTAGTTGAGTCAAGTGGTTGTGGTACCCAGACATTCTGAGTATATGTTCACTGACAGAACTATTCTCCTCCATTTTGCAGCTGTAGAACTTATTGGAGACTTCATATCTCTCAATCTGGGCATTTGCTGGAAATATTAACTTCAACTCCTGGAACATCTCATATGCTCCATGACGTTCAAAACATGGTTGAAGTCCCAGTTCTAAGCCATAAAGCATGGCACACTGAACTATCGAGTAGTCATTAGCTTTGCTCTGCCAGGTGTTCATAACATCTGGCGTTGCTCCTGCAGCGGGTTTGTCACCTAGCGGTGCTTCCAGGATGTAATTCTTCTGTGCAGCAATGACGATAATCCTCAAGTTATGGACACAGTCCATGTAATTGCTACCATCATCTTTCAACTTAGCTTTCTCTAGGAACGCATTAAAATACAACGGAACAACAGCACGGGCCATCTATCTACAACAACATAGACATGCAAAATACTATGAGGTACTAAGTTCATGATAAATTTAAGTTCAATTAATCATATTACTTAAGAACTCCCACTTAGATAGACATCCCTCTAATCATCTAAGTGATCACATGATCCATATCAACTAAACCATGTCCGATCATCAGGTGAGACGGAGTAGTTTTCAATGGTGAACATCACTATGTTGATCATATCTACTATATGATTCATGCTCGACCTTTCGGTCTCAGTGTTCCGAGGCCATATCTGCATATGATAGGCTCGTCAAGTTCAACCCGAGTATTCCGCGTGTCCCAAACAGGCTTGCACCCTTTGTATGTGAACGTAGAGCTTATCACAGCCGATCATCACGTGGTCTCTCGGCATGACGAACTATAGCAATGGTGCATACTCAGGGAGAACACTTATACCTTGAAATTTAGTGACAGATCATCTTATAATGCTACCGCTGAACTAAGCAAAATAAGATGCATAAAGGATAAACATCACATGCAATCAATATAAGTGATATGATATGGCCATCATCATCTTGTGCCTTTGATCTCCATCTCCAAATCATCGTCATGATCACCATCGTCACCAGCTTGACACCTTGATCTCCATCGAAGCATCATTGTCGTCTCGCCAACTATTGCTTCTACGACTATTGCTACCGCTTAGTGATACATTAAAGCAATTACATGGCGATTGCATTTCATACAATACAGCGACAACCATATGGCTCCTGCCAGTTGCCAATAACTCTGTTATGAAACATGACCATATCATACTGAAAGTGCTAGTTATCGACTAGAGGGGGGTGAATAGGTGATTTTTTATGGAAGTCTTCAAAACACGGGGGCTTTGAAGACAAACAATAGAAATGAACCTATTCATATGCAAGGGAAGGAAGACTACACTAGACAAGCCATAGTCAAATAAGCAATGAAGTGAAAAACACGAAGACTATCAGCAGCTAGGTAGTATGGATAAAGATGGAAGATAGTATGAAGCCAAACAGTAAAGAGTCTTCACTTAGAGAAGTCAATCAGATCACACAGGCATGCAATGACTTCACGAAGACAGATTGTAAAGTAAAGGAAAGTGAAGGATAGAACTAGTAGCTTGATGAAGACAAGGATTTGGTAGACCAGTTCCAGTTGCCGTGACAACTGTACGTCTGGTTAGGGAGGCTGAGATTCAACTCAGAAGACCCTGTCTTCACCTTATTCCCCTTGAGCTAAGGACACACAGTCCTCGCCCAATCACTCTGGTAAGTCTTCAAGGTAGACTTCCAATCCTTCACAGACTTCGTTCATCGGTGATCCACAATGACTCTTGGACTCCTAGAACGCGACGCCTAACCGGCTGGAGGATTCACAATCCTCAAGTGTAACAAGTATTCAGGTCACACAGATAGAAAGACTTCAGTGATGCCTAACACTCTTTGGCTCTAGGTGTTTTGAGCTTTGTCCTCACAAGGATCCCTCTCTCAAATGCTTCGGAGGTGGGCTGCTCTCAAACGACAAAAGCTGTGCACTAACTCTAAGCAGCCACCAATTTATGGTGTAGGGGGTAGGCTTTTTATAGCCAGGAGGCAACACGACCTGATTTGTCCGAAATGACCCTGGGTCACTAAGGAACTGACCCGTGTCCAACGGTCAGATTTCAATCGCACGAGGCAGCTTTACTTGGGCTACAAGTAAAGTTGACTCATCCAGCTTTGGATAAGATTTGCTCTCATTGTCTTTGCTCGAAGACATATGATTTGGTTGAGCATCACATCAGTCACTCTGACCTTGTTCACTTGGACCCCACTTAACGGTACGGTGGTTCCTATGACTCAACAAAGAAGAGAAGGAAACTATGAAAGAACTATGTCTTCATACTCCATAGTCTTCATACGATGTCTTCTCATGTCATAGTCTTCAATGTGAATCTCTTCATAGACCACTATTGTTTTCAATGTCTTCACACATTTCTAGGGGTCATCTCTGGTAGGTAAACCGAATCAATGAGGGACTATTACCTGTATTATCCTGCAATTCTCACAAACACATTAGTCCCTCAACTAGGTTTGTCACCAATACTCCAAAACCAACTAGGGCTGGCACTAGATGCACTTACAATCTCCCACTTTTTGGTGATTGATGACAAACTCGTTGAAGTTTTCAACGGGAATAAAAGTATGTGAAAGTTGAGAATTATGCATTGTCTTCATAAGTAGAAAAAAGGCTCCCCCTGAAGATGTGCATATAAGTAGTTTGCTTTTGAATGCAAATGCACATGGCAGGTTTTACTTTGTGGAGACCCTTTTCAACTTATGAAGACAATTCATCATGCATATAAATATATAACAAAGATAATGACATGCATAATGAAAAATGGGCATCTGCGGAATGACTTCATGCAAAATTTATCATCGCATCACAGAGTAGCAGAAAAAGTAGCAGACGACCATAGAGTTTAAGTGTTACAACCCAAAGAACCAAATGTATCAAAAGACGAGATTTCTAAACACTTAGCAAAAATAGTGCAACCACCCATAAGGACCCGCTTGAAGACTATCAACTCATATGCTTCTCCCCCTTTTGTCAGTAATGGCCAAAAAGGTTTGAAGACATAGAGTATCTACTCGTTCCCATCAGGAATAGATGTAGGTTCAGGGTCGACATTGGATTTCGGTGGTGCAGAAGGGCCTGGTGCAGTGTCGAGATGAAGTGAAGCCATGGTTGGTGAAGTGGCATCATCTTCTTCATCGACGACTCTCGCAACAACAATTGCATTCGAAGATGAATACTCAGAGTATTCTATGGAAGGAGTCTGATGCCAGCTTGCATTCTGTGGAGGCCTGGAATCAAATTTGAAGCCCTCTGCGAAGCCATCTTCGCGAATATCTTCTTGAGGGCATAGGAGTGTGAGACTCTTCCAAGACCTTCTACATGCTTCATGGGCAACGAATGAGTTCTTGGTGGCCAAGTTTCTGATGTGATTGACGTCCACCAAGATACTCCGCATCTGACGCTTTAGCCAATCATGATGCTTGTCCTGCTTTTGATGTAAGGCCACAAGAAGCTCTCGGTCATTGAGAACATGAGAATTCTTCTAAGGCCTTTGAGCTATTGTACTGTCAGTGGCTTCGGTGTTGGCACGGTGAGGCACACGTATATTGCCAGCCAGAGGATAAGTAGGGGTAGAAGCATTTGGAACATGAATCCCTTCTATGGGCTGCGTGAAGCTTTGATGATCAACATTGTGAAGATATAGCGGCTCCTTGGCAGGCTCTGGGTAGATGGCTTCAACAAACAGATCAACCTCGGGCAGAAATACAAGATGGTTGTGCGCCGAGGGCTGATAGTGAATAGGGGAGTGGAGCTTGATCAGGCGCATCACCCATGGAGCATAAAACTTCAGGCCAAACAGATCAATCCCAGATGCAGCAAGTTGTCTGATAAAGAAATCCTGGGTGTTGAATCTAATGCCATTGGTGATGTAAAACACCAAAGTCTTCATGGCTCCTTCAAGTTTGGCTTCAGCATTATATCCCTTGATCGGCCATAGAGTATGCCTCATAATGTGATAGACTGTGCGGGGCAAGTATTCGAGGTCCTTGACGAAGAATTCCTTGGGATATTCAGCATCTTGAGGCAATGGATTCATCATGCTGAGCATCTGACTCATATTTGGTTCATGTCGCTGAAATATACTCTGCAGTTCATTATTGAAAAGCTGACAACTAGGCTCATACAAGTCACCTGGAGTGGGCAGGGAAGTAAGCTCAATAATGTCTTGAGCTTTGGCTTCGTGGTGCACATCGCCTGACATCCACTCAAGGATCCATGTCTTCGGATCCCTGTTGTAGCCATGAATGTGAAGATTGGCATAGCACAGCAGCAAGAGCTCTTCATTCCAGTGCTTCTTGTCAGTGATGAACTGTAGAAGACCAACCTCCCTGAAGCAATCAAGGGCTTCTTCCAGACAGGGCAACCGAGCAATGGCTTCACAATCAAGACACATGTGTTGAAAGATTCACTCTTGATTATATAGGATGCATGAGTAGTAGCTGCGCTGCTGATGGCTCCAGAAGCGACCAGAAGAGATCTTGGGCTTCGAGTATGGATTCTTGGCACTGTCAAAGAAGGTATTGTGTGCCCTAAAGCTGTTCATGCTGAACGATCCTGGGGAGGTTGCAACTCCTGGAAGCCTTGGCAGCCTGGGCTTTGGCTTCTGAACTTGTGGCCTCTGCTCCACATGATAGTCATATAGAGGTCCGGGAGGAGTGGGAGGCACCATGGCGGGCCATTTCACAGTGGCCAGCTGTCCATGATCAAAGGCTTATTCAATTATGTGAGGCCTTGGAGATGGAACAGTGGCTTCAGCTTGCACAGTGACTTCAGGTTGAACTTGAGCTTCAGGTAGCACATTAGCTTTAGATTCCACATTGGCTTCAGACGCCATATTATCTTCAGGTGCCGCATTGTTGTCAGGCGCCACATGGTCTTCAGCCATGACAGTGTCATTGGCTTCAGCTTCAGTGTTTGTGGCCGCCTCGATAGTCTCAACCTCTGTCTGTTCAATGACAGGAGGGTCGGGCACAGACTCATTCTCCCCGAGAATGACTGGTTTAGTAGGTGTGGGTGTAGCAACTCTTTCTTCTTCTTCTCTTGTTTCTTGATTTTCATCGGCTGATGCAGCCGGGATGTCTTTAGCAGTTTTTGCTTCAGACTCGGAGACATTCATAGCTGGGGTGGCTTCAGGAAACACTTGACGTGCTACTGAGTTGTGTTGCATTTCCCCTTTTGGAATGCTCGACATGGTGACCTGTGGCTTGGGGCCTTTGCAAAGCCTGCGGATAGCGGGCGATGCCAGTGGAGATGGAATGGTCTGTACCAGGTAGCTATCATCTTCAAGCACCGGAGTGGTGACTTGAGGTGTTGGAGTTCTGGGTGTGTCTTTATGAATGGGGGTGTCTTCTTGAGGGCGATCTGCCCACGAATCATCCTGAGCAATTGGCGTCAAAGGACGACCAATGCCGATGAGTTCGTTGTTCGTAAGAACAGACGATGATACCAGTTGATGCTCGAGTTAAGGAAGGACTTCATCATCTTCAACATTGTCTTCATGACCTATGTCTTCAGCTGTGATGGGGTCAACAGCTGGAACTTCTTCATCATCATGAGCCTCTATGAAAGCAGGCTCGTGGATCACAAGTTGACACTCTTGGTTGGTGGAGGTCGGACGGGCAACAGAAATGGGCTCAACCACAAGGGGCTCAGAGGCCGCAGCATGCTCTTTCTTTGAAAACTTCTTCAATTTCTTCTTTGATGGTCCATCATCAAAAGCATTCTTGTGCTTGCGCTTCCTGGCATCAGCATCAGCTGCCCTGGTTTTCTTCAGTTTCGAAGCTACTAAGGGGACCTTAGGCTTCGAGCCTGTCATGCTGGCAGGGAAGACAATACGAGGTTCTTCCTGCCTTGGTGCTTCAATTCGGACCGCATCATGCTTCTTCTTTTGTTTGGAAGCCATCTTGGGGTCAATGCCAGGACGCCCAAGAGCCTTGCGTTTCTCAGCCTCATTGTGTGCTTGAACACATTTCTCTGCGAAGTATTTCATCCACTCTCTTGAGCCTTTAGCTTCTTCACATTTCTTGTGAAACTGTTCCTTAAGCTCATGCAACATCTTCTTGAAGGTTTGAACATCAGCCACACTGAGCTTTGCCATGTTCTTCTTGAACTGCGCCTTCTCATAGTCAATCTTGTTTTTCAACTCGACGATTTTTTGAACCAGGGCCACTTCATTTGCAATGTCTCCATGGAAGGTGACACTGATGTCCACATGAAGCTGCAGATCATCAATGCTGACGCTCGGGTTGTCAAACCATTCATCAATGAAATTGTTTAGTATATCCACATCAAAGAGGGTAGATCGTTGAACATCTCCGCCTCTTCCCTGCTCTTGATCAGCATATCAAGGGCTTCATCACCAAAGTCTTCATCACTTGATAGATCAATGGTATTTTCCTCATTCCTGGGAACGACAACGAGAGTCAGTTCATGCCCAAAAATCTTCATGGGTTTCTTCTTGGGCTTCTCCGTCTTCTTGGAGACACGAGAAAGATCTTCAGATTGCACACTGGGTTCAGGAGGTGCAGTTGCCAATGGTTTCACACGCGAAGCTTTTGGTGGGACAGAGGGCTTCGTAACCTTTATCTTCTTCTTCTTCTGCTTTGGTGGAGCTGGCGCTTCGTCAGAATCTGCATCATCAGCTGAGTGCTCCATGGTGGCCCCCTGTACAACTATGTGAGTGAGAAGGCCATCGAGGTTGTAGAAGGGGCCGATGACATTTGGATTGGTATCATGGGTGCCATCAGCCCTTGGAGCAGATGGACCAGGGTTGAAGTCGAGTCCCAGTTCCTTGTTGTTCTTGGCAGTAGACTCCTTAGCAAATTGATAATTGTGCTTGAAGTGATTGTTGTTTAGACACCATAACAGTGATGATGGGTCGGCATTCTCTGGATGTGGCCCTCGGAACATGAAAGGATAGAAGTCTTGAGAAATGGCTTCAACTTGGACTTGAGCTGCAGATTTCTGTATAGAATATCTCCCCAGGGGCCCTTGATGGCATTCTTTTCAACATATTCAGCAGTCATAAATCTATATTTCTACCATTCCTTAGCCCAATATCTTTGAATCCATTGGATTCGGGTCTTGTGCTTGCCATAGGTTTCCTCTAGGTCTGTCTTGTACATTTCAAATAGATCAGGAGGTAAATCCTTAGCTGTATCCCCACAGCGCTGCCTGCCGCCCTTCCTGACAGATTTCTCAGTTTCCATGAGATTCAGACTGAAGGGCTTCAGAACTGTGAATGGCTTCCTTTTGCTGGTCAGACAGGAACTGGCTTCAGGAGAGTTGATGTGACGCTGCAAAAACTCTGCAAATGAATGCAGACTATGAGAACCAAGGGATTCTCCCACGGACATGTACCTGTGACAACATTAAGGTGCGAGGGAAGGGGAAGAGGTCATATGCATTCTCAGAAGATTTTGAAGATAAATCAGTTTGAAGACATTGACCTCATAGTGCGAAGACATTCACTTATTTGAAGAGAGTCGGTTCCAGATTTGTATGAATCCATGAATAAGTACAAGTGAGGAATCTAACTATTTATGAAGCATAAGTGAATATACTTGGCATGATATGAGATGCAGACAAGGGCAAATCCAGATTTGGAAGTTGAGAAACCACTTTCGGTTGAAGTGGATAGATTTGACGGATCAGAAAGGCAGTAAAAAGGTAGGTTTTATTTACTGCTTACGAACTGCTAGACGAGGTCGAAGGTAGAGAGGCCGAGCAGTTCAATCTTCCGTGCCCTAACTTGGCGGCGGAAGACACCTACAGCAGCGGCGGAGAAGATGAGTTCCGCGGCCGGCGTGAGGACGGCGTCGAAGAAGTCGCGGTAGCTAAGCGCTTCATCTCTCGCGTCGACACGAGCTAGCGGAGGCGCTAGGGTTTGTGTGAGGTGACGAGGTGAAGGAAGAGATAATGACCGCGGTGAGTAGTGTATTTATAAGTAAAGGGACAACACAACATAATTACGCAGGTGCCCCTGGCGGTTCACATATGAAGGACACATGGCTTGCATGCAACTCTGAAAGTGCTAGTGATCGACTAGAGGGGGGTGAATAGGCGATTTTTAAGAAAGTCTTCAAAACATGGGAGTTTCGAAGACAAACGATAGAAATAAACCTATTACCATGCAGCGGAAGGTAGACTATACTAGACAAGCCATAGTCAAGTATTCAATGAAGTGAAAGCACAAAGATTAATAGCAGCTAGGCAGTACACATCAGGATGGAAGATAGTATGAAGCCAATCAGAACAAGCAGTCACAAAGTGAAGACAAAAAGATAATGCAAACAGGCAATGACTTCACAAGCACTAACTGCAAATAAGGAGATGGGAAGGATAAAACCAGTGGCTCGTTGAAGACAATGATTTGTTGGACCAGTTCCAGTTGATGTGACAACTGTATGTCTGGTTAGGGAGGCTGAGATTTAACTCAGAAGACCGCATCTTCACCTTATTCCCCTTGAGCTAAGGACACAGAGTCCTCGCCCAATCACTCTGGTAAGTCTTCAAGGTAGACTTCCAAACCTTCACAGACTTCGTTCACCGGCGATCCACAATGACTCTTGGATGCTCAGAACGCGACGCCTAACCGGCTGGAGGATTCACAGTCCTCAAGTGTAATAAGTCTTTCACACAGACAGGAAGACTTTAGTGATGCCTAACACTCTTTGGCTCTGGGTGTTTAGGGCTTTGTCGTCGCAAGGATTTCTCTCTCAAAGGCTTCGAGGTGGGTTGCTCTCAAACGACAAAAGCCGTGCACTAACTCTGAGCAGCCAACCAATTTATGGTGTAGGGGGTGGGCTATTTATAGCCACTAGGCAACCCGACCTGATTTGTCCGAAATGACCCTGGGTCACTAAGGAACTGACACGTGTTCCAACGGTCAGATTTCAAACACACAAGGCAACTTTACTTGAGCTGCAAGCAAAGCTGACTTATCAGCTCGGGATAAGATTTGCTCTCATTGTCTTTGCTCGAAGACATAGGATTTTGGTTAAGCATCACTTCAGTCATTCTGACTGGTTTACTTGGACCCCACTTAATAGTACGGTGGTTCCTATGACTCAACAAAGAAGAAAAAGAACGACGAAACAACTAAGTCTTCGCGCTCCATAGTCTTCACGCGATGTCTTCTCTTGTCATAGTCTTCAATGTGAATATCTTCACATACCACCTTTGTCTTCAATGTGTTCATACATTTTTAGGGGTCATCTCCTGTAGGAAAACCGAATCATTGAGGGACTACTACCTGTGTTATCCTGCAATTCTCACAAACACATTAGTCCCTCAACCAGGTTTGTCGTCAATACTCCAAAACCAACTAGGGGTGGCACTAGATGCACTTACAATCTCCCCCTTTCTGGTGATTGATGACAAACTGGTTGAAGTTTTCAATGGGGATAAAAAAGTATGTGAAATTGTAAAGGATTTAAGTATTGTCTTCGTAAGTAGCAGGAAGGCTCCCCCTGAAGATGTGCATATAAGTATTTTGCTTTTGAATGCAAATTCTCATGGCAGGTTGTACTTGCGGAGCTCCTCTTCTACTTATGAAGACAATTCGTCATGCATGAAAGGATATATCAAAGATAATGACATGCATAATGAAAAATGGACGTCTGCAAAATGACTTCGTGCGGAATTTATCATCGCACATCGGGAATTTATCATCGCATCACATAGTGTCGAAAAGGTAGCAGACGACCATCAAGTTTAAGTGTTTCAACTCGAAAACGAACCAAATGTATCAAAAGCGAGAGTTGTAAACACTTGGCCAAAATATAGCAACCACCCATATGGACCCGCTTGAAAAGTATCAACTCATATGCTTCACCCCCTTTTGTCAGTCAGGACCAAAAAGGTTTGAAGACATAGAGCTTCTACTCGTTCCCATGAGGAGTAGGCGAAGCAGCAGGGTCGTCGTTGAGGTCCGGTGGTGAAGAGGAACTTGGTGCAGTGTCGACGCGCGCTGAAGGTGGAGGTGGTGAAGTGGCATCATCTTGATCATCTATGACTCTGGCATTCACCGTTGCAGTTGAGGAAGAATAGTCAGAGTCTTTAAGTGAGGGAGTCCGACGCAAGTGAGCATTCCTTGGAGGAGTGGAGTCAAACTTGAATCTTTCTGTGAAGCCATCGTCTTGAAGATCTGCTTCAGCAGTGAGTAATGTCAAACTCTTCCAGGACCTCCGACAGGTTTCATGTGTAACAAAGGCATTCTTGGTGGCAAGATTTTCAATACCATTGACGTCCACCAAGAGGCTTTGCATTTGACGCTTAAGCCAATCATGATGCTTATCCTGTTTCTGATGTAGAGCGACAAGAAGCTCTCGGTCATTGAGAACACGAGATCGCTTCTGAGGCCTTTGGGCAATGGTGCTTCCAGTGGCTTCAGTTTGGGCGTGAGGGGCACGTGTGTTGCATGCCAAGGGATAAACATGAGACACGACCTAAACTACTTCAATGGGCTGGGTGAAGCTTTGACGATCAACATTGTGAAGATAAATTGGATCCTTTGCAGGCTCTGGGTAAATGGCTTCAACAGACATATCAAGCTCTGGCAAGAATACGAGATGATTGTGCGCACACGGTTGATAGTTGAAGGCAGAGTGAAGCTTGATAAGGCGCATTACCCATGGAGCATAGAACTTCAGATCGAAGATGTCGGAGCCAGATGTAGCCAACTGCCTGATGAAGAAGTCTTGAGAATTGAAGTTGATGCCATTCAAGATATAGAAAACATAAGTCTTCATTGCTCCTTCAAGCTTCACTGCAGATGAATGTCCTTTGACAGGCCATTGAGTTTTTCTGATGATATGGTAAATGGTGCGGGGCAGATACTCTAGGTCTTCGACAAAGAATTCTGTTGGGTATTCAGCGTCACGTGGCAGAGGCTTCATCATGCTCATCATTTGGCTCATGTTAGGCTCTGGCTTCTGGAAAATGCTCTCCAAAGCATTCTGGTGTTGTTGACAACCTGGTTCATAATATTCGCCAGGAGTGGGCAGGGTTGTAAGATCAATGATGTCTTGGGCTTTAGCTTCAAGATGGACATCGCCCGTCATCCACTCCAGGGTCCAAGTCTTCGGATCCCTGTTGTACCCACGAATGTGGAGGGTAGCATAGAATTGAAGCAAAAGTTCTTCATTCCAGTGTTCCTTGGCAGTCACAAAGTTGAGCAGACCCGCATCACGGAAGCAGTCAAGGGCTTCTTCAAGGCATCGCAGTCCAGCAATGGCTTCACAATCAAGACGCATATGTGGGAAGATGCGCCCCTGATTGTACAAGATGCAAGAATAGTAGCTTCGCTGCTGATAACTCCAGAATCGGTCTGAGGAGATTCTTGGCCTTGTGTAGGGATTCTTGTCACTGTCAAAGAATGTGTTGTGCGCCTTGAGTCCATTCAGATTAAACGTTCCTGGTGACATTGCAGTACCTGGGAACCGTGTTAACCTTGGCTTTGGCTTCTGGAACTGAGGCATGTGCTCCACATGATAGGCAAATTGAGGTCCGGGAGCAGGCGGAGGAACCAGAATTGGCCAGCGGACTGTAACAAGCTGACCACGATCATATGCTTGCTCGATGGTGTGTGGCCTGGGAGGTGGTACAGTAGCAGAGGCATTGGCTTCAAGCTGCAGATTTGCATCAGGTGCAGCATTGGCTTTAGGTGCAGTGACATCTGGCAGCACATTAGCTTCAGCCATGACAACATCATTGGCTTCAGTATTGGTAACCTCCACTTCAGGAGCCGGAGGGTCAAACACGTTCTCCTTGAGAACAACTTCAGTGTTTGACGGGGGTGTAGCAACTCTTTCTTCATCTCTTGGTTCTTCTTCTTGGTCATCGGCTGATGCAGCCGGAATATCTTCAGCCGTTTTGGCTTCAGATTCTGGGATGTTCGCAGTAGGAGAGGCTTCAGGAAAGACTTCGCGTGAAACGGATTGGCGCTCTTCTCCTTCTAGAACACTTGACAATGTGACATGTGGCCTTGGTCCTTTGCGAAGCCTGTGAAACGCTGGCGACGCATGTGGAGATGGAGTTGGTTGGGCCTCAAGGTCTTCATTGTCAATCACCGGAGTGGCGACCTGTGGTGGGGGAGTAACAGGTGTTTCTTCAACATGAGGGGATTCTTGAGGGTGATCAGCCCATGAGTCTTCCTGAGCAATTGGCGTCAATGGACGACCAATGCTGATGAGTTCGTTGTTCGTGAGAACAGGCGATGATACCAAATTGTGCTCAATCTAAGGAAGGACTTCATCATCTTCAACATTGTGTTTGATGACCAATGTCTTCAGCTGTGGTGGGGTCAACATCTGGATTCTCTTCAGCTTCAAGAGCCTCTGTGGAAGCAGGCTCATGAACTACCAAATGACATTCTTGATGTGCAGAGGAAGGACGAGCAACATAAATTGGCTCGACAACAAGGGGCTCTGTGGAAGCAGCCCGGTCTCTCTTCTTTATTTTTCTTTTCTTGGTTGGTGGAACATCATCAGTGGTGGCTTTGGTCTTGCGCTTTCTGGCTTCGGCTTCAGCTGTTCTAGTTTTCTTGAACTACGGAGCCACTGTGGGGACCTTAGGCTTCCAGCCTATCATACTGGCCGGGAAGACAATGCGAGGTTCTTCCTGCCTTGATGATTCTGGTTCGGCCACAGCTGGCTTCTTCTTCTTCTTGGCAGCCATTCTGGGGTCGATGCTTGGTCACCCCAAAGCCTTGCGCTTTTCAGCTTCATTGTAGCCTTGAACACATTTGGCAGCAAGATTCTTCATGCGCTCATGAGAACCTTTTGCTTCTTCTCGTTTCTTGTGGAATGCCTCCTTGCGCTCATGCATCATGACCTTGAAGTTTTGGATGTCTTCAACATTGAGCTTGGCCTTGTGCTTCTTGAACTGAGCCTTTTCATAATCAATCTTGTGCTTCAGCTAAACAATCCTCTGGGCAAGAGCTAGCTCAAGAGCAATGGCTCCGTGGAAGGAGACGCTGAGGCCAATTGGGAGCTGAAGATCATCAAAACTGAGGTCTGGGCTGTCAAACCACTCATCAATAAATTTGTACAGGATTTCCACATCAAAGAGGGGAAGATCATTGAAGATTTCCACCTCTTGCTTGCTCTTTATCAATTTCTCAAGAGCATCATCGCCAAGATCGTCGTCGCTAGACAGATCAATGGTGTCATTCTCATTTCTAAAAACAGCAATAGGGGTCAATGCTTGACCAGTTGGTTGCATGGGCTTTTTCAACTTGTCAGACTTGGAGATGCGAGAGAGATCTTCAGACTGCACACTGGCTTCAGGAGGTGCAGTGGACAGAGGCTTCGCCCGTGAGACCTTTGGTACAGAGGAGGGATTCCAAGCCTTTGGTTTCTTTTGCTTCAGGGGCTTCGGTGGTGCTGGCGCTTCATCAGAATTAGCGTCATCTGCAGAGTGGTCCACGACTGCCCCTTGAACCTGAATGTGAGTGTTGAGACCTTCTAAGTTGTAGAAGGGCCCAACAAGATTGGGTTCAGCTTCGCGTGTGCCGTCAGCACGTGGCGCAGAGGGGCCTGGGTTGAAGTCTAATCCCAAAGACTTCTTGTTTTCCTTGGCCGAGTTCTTTGCAGACTGATAGTTGCACTTGAACAGATTGTCATCTCGACACCATAGCAATGACGATGGGTCGGCATCAGTAGGCTATGGCCCTCGGACCATGCAAGGGTAAAATCGTTGAGCAATGGCTTCAGTTCTGGTCTTGGGTTGAAGATTTTTATAGAGAATATCTCCCCAAGGACGCGAGAGATCATTCTTTTCAGCATACTCCTTGGTGACGAATCTGTAACCATTGCTCGGCCCAATATCTTCGAATCCATTGGATTCGTGTCTTGCGCTGACCATAGCTTTCTTCGGGGTCAGTTTTGTATAGTTCATAGAGATCTTCAGGCTGGTCCATTGATGTACCCCCACGGCGCTGTCTGCCACCCTTCCTTGCTGATTTCTCTTTTGCCATGAAGTTTAGACTGAAAGGCTTCAGCACTGTCAAAGTCTTCCGTCTGCTGGTCAGACAGGAACTGGCTTTAGGAGAATTTATGTGATGCTGTAAGAACTCTGCAAATGAATGCAGACTATGAGAACCAAGCGATTCTCCCACGGACATGTAACTGTGAAAGCATTAGAGATGCGAGGGAAGGGGAAGAGGTCATATGCATTCTTAGAGGATTTTGAAGATAAATCAGTTTAGAAGACATTGACCTCATAGTGCGAAGACATTCACTCATATGTAGAGAGTAGGTTCCAGATTTGTACGAATCCATGAATAAGTACAAGCGAGGAATCTAACTACTTTGGGAAGCATAAGTGAACATACTAGGCATGCTATGAGATGCAGAACAGGATAGATCCAACTTTGTAGCAACATAAACCACTTGAGGTTGAAAAGGATGAATCTATCGGATCAAAAAGGACTGTAAAAATAGTTTTTATTTACCACTCGAGGAACTGCTAGACGGAGTAGGAGACGAGGCCGAGTAGTTCGATCTTCCGTGCCCTAACTTGGCAAAGGAGGACACCTACGGCGACGGAGGAGAAGACGATGTCCGTGACCGGCGTGATGACGACGTCGGTGAGGTCGCGGCAGCTAAGCGCTTCGTCCCGGCGTCGTCGAGGGCTAGCGGTGGTTCTAGGGTTTGTGCGAGAGAGAAGTAGAAGAAGAGATAATGATTGGGGCGAGGCATGTATTTATAGGGACAGGGACGACACAGCGTTATTACGCAGGTGCCCCTGGCGGTTCACATCTGAAGGACACGTGGCGATCATGCAACACATTGGAGGTTGTGGGAGTCCTGGATTAGGGGGTCTCCGAACAGCTGGACTATATCCATTGGCCGGACTGTTAGACTATGAAGATACAAGATTGAAGACTTCGTCTCGTGTCCGGATCGGACTCTACTTGGCGTGGAAGGCAAGCTAGGCAATACGGATATGTGTATCTCCTCCTTTGTAACCGACCTTGTGTAACCCTAACCCCTCCGGTGTCTATATAAACCAGAGGGTTTTAGTCCGTAGGTCAACATACAATCATACCATAGGCTAGCTTCTAGGGTTTAGCCTCTCTGATCTCGTGGTAGATCTACTCTTGTACTACCCATATCATCAATATTAATCAAGCAGGACGTAGGGTTTTACCTCCATCAAGAGGGCCCGAACCTGGGTAAAACATTGTGTCCCCTGCCTCCTGTTACCATCCGCCTTAGACGCACAGTTCGGGACCCCCTACCCGAGATCTTCCGGTTTTGACACCGACATTGGTGCTTTCATTAAGAGTTCCTCTGTGTCATCGCCGTTAGGCTTGATGGCTCCTACTATCATCGATAGCGATGCAGTCCAGGGTGAGACTTTTCTCCACGGACAGATCTTCGTGTTTGGCGGCTTTGCACTGCGGGCCAATTCGCTTGGCCATCTGAAGCAGATTGAAAGTTACGCCCCTGGCCACCAGGTCAGGTTTGGAAGCTTAAACTACACGGCCGATATCCGTGGAGACTTGATCTTCGACGGATTCAAGCCTCTGCCTTGTGCGTCATGCGGTCACGATGAATACGATTTAGCTCTACCATCGGACAGTGTTCAGGAGATCGCACAGGCAGCCGCTTCGACCCTCAATTCGGAGCCAGTTGCGCCGTCCATGGATGGGTGGATGGACCCTGCCACGGAGGCCTTACCCTCAGCGGCGATCAAGCCAAACATCGACCTTACCTTGCACAAGAGCCGTGTTGTTAAACTGCCGGATCCTTCTCCGGCCACGGACTCCGAGCCACCTGCGCCCGTTCCTATCGAATCTAATTGGGCGCCGATCATGGAGTTTACCTCCGCAGATATTTTTCAGCACTCGCCTTTTGGCGACATACTGAAATCATTAAGGTCTCTCTCCTTGTCAGGAGGATCCTGGCCGAACTATGTCCGACAGGACTGGGATGCGGACAACGAAGAAATTCGCGGCCCACCCACCACCAACTTAGTAGCCACTGTCGATGACTTAACCGACATGCTCGACTTCGACTCTGAGGACATCGAAGGTATGGACGACGATGCGGGAGACGAAGAGGAACCACTGCCCACAGGGCACTGGATAGCCACCTCATCATACGATATATACATGGTGGATACACCCAAAGAAGGCAATGGCAACGAGATAGCGGAGGATGACCCCCCCAAGAAGCAACCCAAGCGCCGACGTCACCGGCGCCGCTCTAAGTCCCGCAAAAGCAAAAGTGGTGATACCGGCACAGGAGATAATAACACTCTGGATATTGCCGAAGACAACCACAATCCCCTCCAGCAAGATTTAGAGTAGGAGGATGGAAGAGCCAACCCTCCTGAGAGAGCGGCAGATGGAGAGGCAGAGGATGATAATTACATGCCCCCTCTGAAGACGAGGCAAGCCTCGGCGACGACGAATTCGCCGTGCCAGAGGATCCCGTCGAACAAGAGCGCTTCAAACGCCGGCTTATAGCCACGGCAAATAGCCTTAAGAAAAAGCAGCAGTAGCTTCAAGCTGATCAAGATCTGCTAGCTGACAGATGGACTGAAGTCCTCGCGGCCGAGGAATATAAACTCGAGCGCCCCTCCAAGAGTTACCCAAAATGCAGGTTGCTACCCCGACTGGAGGAAGAAGTGTATGACGCGGCTGATCGGCCACCTCGTGGCCGTGGTAGAGAGGCATTCCAGCCAAAAACTCAGCCTGCACCCCGACGCCATTCAAATAAAAAGGCATGGGGAGATACGCCAGACCTGCAAGACATATTGGAGGACAAAGCAAAGCATGCAAGGTTGATCTACGGATCATGAGGGCGCGCCACCATGTGAGACGATAAACGTCACGCCGGATACAGTAAAGGTAAATTCGGTCGGGCCGAACACAGCGGGCAAGACCCATTCGAGTTGCGTCGCGATATAGCCCAATACAGAGGCGCCGCACACCCCTTATGCTTCACAGACGAAGTAATGGATCATCAAATCCCAGAAGGTTTCAAACCTGTAAATATTGAATCATACGACTGCACAACAGATCCCGCGGTATGGATCGAGGATTTCCTCCTCCACATCCACATGGCCCGCGGTGATGACTTACACGCCATCAAATACCTCCCACTAAAGCTCAAGGGACCAGCGCGACATTGGCTTAACAGCTTGCCAGCAGAGTCCATCAGCTGTTGGGAAGATCTGGAAGCCGCATTCCTCGACAACTTTTAGGGCACTTATGTGCGGCCACCAGATGCCGATGACTTGAGCCACATAATTCAGCAGCCAGAAGAATCGGCCAGGCGATTCTGGACTCGGTTCCTAACAAAGAAAAATCAAATCATCGACTGTCTGGATGCAGAGGCCCTAGAGGCTTTCAAACACAACATCCGCGACGAATGGCTAGCCCGACACCTTGGTCAGGAAAAACCGAAATCTATGGCAGCCCTCACGACACTCATGACCCGCTTTTGTGCGGGAGAAGATAGCTGGCTGGCTCGCAGTAATAACATATCAAAGGACCATGGTACTTCGGATACCAAGGACGGCAATAGCAGGTCACGTCGCAACAAACATAAGTGCCGCATTAACAACAATAACACCGAGGATACGACAGTCAATGCCGGATTCAAAGGTTCTAAACCCGGTCAGCGGGAAAAGCCATTCAAACAAAGTACGCCGGGTCCGTCCAGCTTGGACCGTATACTCGATTCGTGTCAAATACATGGCACCCCAGAAAAGTCAGCCAATCACACCAACAGGGATTGTTGGGTGTTCAAGCAGGCCGGCAAGTTAATTTCCGAAAACAAGGACAAGGGGCCACATAGCAATGACGAGGAGGAGCCCCGGCAGCCACACACCAGAGGACTGAAGAGGTTTCCCCCACAAGTGCGGACGGTGAACATGATATACGCAACCCACATCCCCAAGAGGGAGCGGAAGCATGTGCTCAGGGACGTATATGTGTTGGAACCAGTCGCCCCAAAGTTCAACCCATGGTCCTCCTATCCGATCACTTTCGATCGCAGGGACCATCCCACTAGTATCCGTCATGGCGGATTCGCCGCACTGGTTTTGGACCCAATCATTGACGGATTTCACCTCACTTGAGTCCTTATGGATGGTGGCAGCAACCTGAACCTACTTTATCAGGACACAGTGCGCAAAATGGGTATAGACCCCTCAAGGATCAAACCCACAAAAACGACCTTTAAGGGCGTCATTCCAGGCGTAGAGGCCCATTGCACAGGCTCAATTATACTGGAAGTGGTCTTCGGATCCCCGGATAACTTCCGAAGCGAAGAGTTAATCTTCGATATAGTCCCGTTCCGCAGTGGTTATCATGCACTGCTCGGGCGAACCGCATTTGCGAGATTCAATGCGGTACCGCATTATGCATACCTCAAGCTCAAGATGCCAGGACCTCGCAGGGTTATTACAGTAAATGGAAACACAGAGCGCTCTCTCCAAACGGAGGAGCACACCGCGGCCCTCGCAGCAGAAGCGCAAAGCAGCCTCTCAAGGCAATCCACCAGTTCGGCGTTTCAAGACCCGGACACCTTCAAGCGTGCTCGGAGCAATCGGCAACTAGACCGCCTGGCGCGATCTGAGCTCACGTAGCAATGCGGCCCCCACCCCAGTCCCAGCCAAACAGCGAAACTCGTGCCTTGCGTACACAATTACGCATTAAAAATACCATGGGCACAGGTGGGGAGGGGGGCACAACTGCGGCACGCCCCAAGACGCGGCTTAAACCGCACTAGGGGCTTCCCGTTTGGTTATTTTTCTCTTTTGCAGGACCTTAATCTCTGGAAACCCTGCCCGGTAGCACTATTGCTGAGCACATGATGCAGCAACCAAGGAGGCAGAAAGCTACGTCACACCATGGAATTCCCAGGTGGATTACAATAGCGAGCGAAATATTTGATTTAATACTATTCCTCAGCTTGCCCTTGGAAGGGACATAGTCCTACTCTTTGCTTATCGCACCATCTGTATCATTCTGCTTTAAACGCACCTTTTTGAATAAACAATGCATAACATTATGACTATTATTGCATTCTTGCCATACATATATGTGTTCATTAATGATGCCTTGCAACCGTACACTTTGGTACGGCCAATACACCAGGGGCTTACGTACCC
Organism: Triticum aestivum; assembly: GCF_018294505.1. Lineage (NCBI taxonomy): Eukaryota > Viridiplantae > Streptophyta > Magnoliopsida > Poales > Poaceae > Triticum > Triticum aestivum. The sequence continues at coordinate 117,151,576 of NC_057794.1, read as the reverse complement.
CACAATATGGTGTGAAAAGTCCGAACACTTTCACAAGTGCGGCACCCCGAACTTATAGCATTATATGCATCAGCTCCGAATCATGTCTTTGGTCAAATGTTGGGTTTGCCCGGCTCCTATGTTTTGGTACCTTACGTTTCGCTCTATCGGCTAAGGTAGCGCTAGGAGAACTACTGCGATTGTGCCCTGGTTCTGCTGGGCTAAGCACCTCAGTAGAGAAAGCTAAAACTGACTGTCATGATAAGGCGAGAGACTAGTCGCTGTTCGGCGAGGTTTTCGAGTCCCTAAAGACTTATGATGCTTAGAGCGAGGGGTTGGCCATGTCCGGCTTAAAGGCGTGTATCGCGCCCCGAATTCGGCCTTCCGAATACCAGGAGCTTCGCCAAAATTTAAAATTATAGAATTCTATGGCTAAGTGAGAGTGATAAAGCATTATTAGTCTGGTTGCCTTGTTCGTTGTGCTGAGCACCTCCCTCGAAGGACCCAAACATGGGAACAAGAGTGCTCAGGTTTATCCCGAACACCCCAGCACTCGTGGCATGGGGGCAGAAGCCGAGGACTAGCCATCTCTCAGATTGGATAAACAGCCAAACAGAAGGTAATATTTTAAATTCACACAAGCGTTGCATAGCGCATATGAGACAAGTTTTCATCATACAGGATCACACGAGCAAGTTTACTCAAATATTACATCCTTTGAACATTCGTCCGCTACAAGACAGGCACCCTTCAGGACACCCTCATAATAAATTTCGGGGGTGCGATGCTCCTTGCCCTGCGGCGGTCCTTCCTTGATCAGCTTCACGACGTCTAGCTTGGCCCATTGCACCTTCACACGGGCGAAAGCCCGGCGTGCACCTTAGATGCAGACGGACTGCTTGACGACTTCCAGCCGTGGGCAGGAATCCACAAGCCGCCTCACCAGGCTGAAGTAGCTGTTTGGAAGGGCGTCGCCAGGCCACAGCTGGACTATAAAGCCCTTCATGGCATGTTTGGCCGCCTTGTGTAGCTCGACTAGCTGCTTCACTGGTCGCTCATAGGCACCAAGTGTTCGGTCCCAGTATACTGAGACCAGAACAGCTTCTCCGTTGAGCTTCCCTCCTCGGCCTGGTAAAATTTTGCGGCATCCGTCATGCTGCGGGGCAAATCTGCGAATGCTCCTGGAGAGCTCCGGATCCGGGTAAGTAATAGGTAATTTACTTTCACATGCTTGCTTTGCATATAGAATGCCTTACCCGCCACTATTTTCTTCATTGCGTCAATCTCCTAGAGGGCCTTTTGGGCTTCGGCCTTGGCACTCTTTGCGCTCTCGAGGGCCGTGGCAAACTCAGACTCTCGCGTCTTCAAGTCAAGCTCCAACGCCTCGTGCTTCGTCACGAGAGCCTAGAGCTCTCGCTGCACCTCACCCACCCGGGCCTCTTGCCTTTCCCACTCGATGCGCTCCTTGGCCGCTTTATCTTCGGCCTCGGATAGCGCTTGCTTCAGGGACGCCACCTCGGTCGTGGCCCCTGGCAAATATAAGATGATCCTGTCATTCTGCAATCGCGTCTTCTTTTATATATACATATCTATAGACAGGGTATTACTTACCCTTGTTCTCCTCGAGCCGCCCCTTGGCAAGGCCGAGCTCTTTCTTGGACCCCTCGAGGTCCCGCTTCAGTGTGGTGACCTCCGCAGTTAGTGCGACTGAGGCCAGCAGCGAAGCCTGCATACGCATATAGACATACTTATGTTAGACTCCTGTGGTATTATTTGATCCTCTCTTCGGCTTTTCTTTTCAAACACCAAATAGAGCATTAGGGGCTACTGTCTATGCGGTAATATTTTTCCTATATTTCAAAACACTTACCTCAAAGCCTGTTAGAAGGCTGGCACAGGCTTCAGTCAATCCGCTCTTGGCGGACTGAACCTTCTGGACCACCGCACTCATAACAGTATGGTGCTCCTCGTTGATGGAAGTGCTGCGAAGCGCTTCCAGTAGATTGTCTGGTGCCTCTGGATGGACAGAGGTCACCAGCATAGGCGTATCGCCCCTCTTAGAAGGAGGCCACCTGCCTGAGTCCAGAACCACTGGAGGTTCCGGCACGGTGTTCGACTGAGGGCTGAACTCGGGGCCCTCAGGGGCCTTGTCCCCTCGGCTCCCGGAGTCCGGAAGGTCGCCTTGAGGCACCTCTGGTACTATCTCCCCTCAACCCGGCGCCTCTTGAGACAACACCTCGGCATCTTCTGCAGGGCAAGGGGAGGTGGCGGTCAGAAGTGGATCGCTATCCATATCTGCAAGATACATCGATACTGGCTCGTGGCGTCCTGCATAATCATATTCGGCGTTAGGGGAAGTAGTGCGACAAAGGATGCTATGAGTTACTCTGGTACTCGAATACTTACAACCTCCCCAGGGGCTTGGCCTGGGGTAACCACTCGTCTTCGCCTTCGGCGGCGGCGGTGGAGCTGTCCGGAAGGAGAGTCCTTCCCTTCTTGGACCCTTCGCCCCCCAGTTGGGACGGCCTTCCTTTTCTTGTCTTCCCCGCCTGGAGGGGGGGCATCTTCTTCTTCCTCCTTGTCTTCGGGGGAGGAGTGTGCCACAGAGTCATCGAACGATGAGTCCAATAACACCTGGCGTCGGGAACTCTTTCGGGTTCCCTTGGCCTTCTTAGTCTTCTCTGGCACCTTGTAAGGAGCCGGAGTCAGCATCTCCATCAGGAGAGCGTTTGCTAGGCCTTCAGGCAAAGGAGCCGGACGATCGATCTATCGAGCCATTTCCTGCCAGTCCTGTCAAAGGAACGGGAGCTTAGATCCTGCATAGAGTCAAACTATGTAAAACAAGTATCTTGTAAGAGGTAAAACAACTTACCGCGCTAGCTTGGCGCTTCGCGCAGAATCCACGATCCTCGGTAGTAGGAGGAGGAACCTCAGCGCCCTTGAATAGCACCTTCTAGGCATCCTCATGTGTTGTATCGAAGAGCCTGTTCAGAGTTTGGTGCTGGGCCGGGTCGAACTCCCACAAGTTGAAGGCCCGTTGTTGACACGGGAGGATCCGGCGGATGAGCATGACCTGGACTACGTTGACGAGTTTGAGCTTCTTGTTCACCATGTTTTGAATACATGTTTGGAGTCCGGTCAGCTCTCCTGAACTACCCCAGGACAAGCCCTTCTCTTTCCATGAGGTGAGCCGCGTGGGGATGCCAGATCGGAACTCGGGGGTCGCTGCCCATGCAGGGGCACGCGGCTCGGTGATGTAGAACCACCCCGATTGCCACCCCTTTATGCTCTCCACGAAGGAGCCCTCGAGCCATGTGACGTTGGGCATCTTGCCCACCATGGCACCTCCACATTCCACTTGGCGGCCGCCCACTACCTTCGGCTTGACATTGAAGGTCTTCAGCCATAAGCCGAAGTGGGGCTTGATGCGGAGGAAGGCCTCGCACACGACGATAAACGCCGAGATGTTGAGGATGAAGTTCGGGGCCAGATCATGGAAATCTAGGCCGTAGTAGAACATGAGCCCCCGGACGAATGGGTGGAGAGGGAATCCCAGTCCATGGAGGAAATGGGTAAGGAACGCTACCCTCTCATGGGGCCTGGGGGTGGGGATGAGCTGCCCCTCATCTGGGAGCCGGTGCGCGATGTCGTCGGGCAGGTATCCGGCTCTCCTCAGCTTCTTGATGTGTCCCTCCGTGACGGAGGAGACCATCCACCTGCCTCCCGCACCGGACATGGTTGGAGAAGGTTGAGGTGGGAAGTGCGGACTTGGGCGCTGGAGCTCGAGTGTGCGAAAATGAATGAGCAAAGGAGGAAGAAGGCATGGATGAAAAGGTGAATCCTTATCCCTTTATATGGGTGGACGAAACTATGCGTCCCCACTAGCCTGGTAAAACTAGCTTATCCCCCAAGCAACATAATCGATGGCGCAGTTGGGTTACCCACGCCCGTATTGATGAGAATCCCGTGATAAGGGGACACAATCTCTGCTTTGACAAGACGTGTCAAAAAACTGCCTCGCGTTATGTGCGGTGCTAGTTAAAGGAAACGGTTCGAGTAATCACCGGGCCATGACATAATGTCGTGTTGCTCAGCAATTTGGATTTGTGGAAATATTATTCTCTCTATGGTGGTATGTGGAACTTATTTTGCAGGGTCGGACACTATCCTTATATTCAAATTCTTCCGTGGTATATTTGGAGGAGGAACCCGCCTTGCAATGCCGAAGACAATACTGTGCGCCGGACTCATCATCATTGAAAGCCTAGTTCAGGGGCTACTGTGGGTGTCCTGGATTAGGGGGTCTCCGGACAGCCGGACTATCTCCATTGGCCAGACTGTTAGACTATGAAGATACAGGATTGAAGACTTCGTCTCGTATCCGGATGGGACTCTACATGGCGTGGAAGGCAAGCTAGGCAATACGGATATGTGTATCTCCTCCTTTGTAACCGACCTTGTGTAACCCTAACCTCTCCGGTGTCTATATAAACCGGAGGGTTTTAGTCGGTAGGACAACATACAATCATACCATAGGCTAGCTTCTAGGGTTTAGCCTCTCCGATCTCGTGGTAGATCTACTCTTGTACTACCCATATCATTAATATTAATCAAGCAGGACGTAGGGTTTTACCTCCATCAAGAGGGCCTGAAACCTGGGTAAAACATTGTGTCCCCTGCCTCCTGTTACCATCCGCCTTAGACGCACAGTTCGGGACCCCCTACCCGAGATCCGCCGGTTTTGACACCGACAGAGGTTGTTCCACGTTCCCACGTACGCCTGGATTGTCGGGTGGTCGTTCCCGTTTCTCCGAGTTTTAGGTAAAATGATTGAGCATTGAAAACAGATTAATGTTTGTCTCTGTATCTTCTGCTGACAAGGACGCAGAGAAGACATTCGACAGTTTCAATAGAATGCATATGATTTGGATAGATAGATTTGAGACGGGAGCATAGAAAGGTTAGGGTCCGATCACATTCACTTAGTTCAAAAGATTCAACTAGAAGACATAGATATAAGTGAATGTTGTAGAGGACAGAAACCAAATCAATATAGTGAAGATAAACATGAAGCCATGTTAACATTGAAGACAAACCAAATGCGAAGACTTTGCAAATGTAACTCCAATAGAAAGTATTCCAAACAAAAGTTTGGTGGTGGCGTTACCCACCGTATAGGAAGTATTAGACCCAGACACGGCGCACAATTATCGTGGTGCTCCGAAGTCAAATTCCGTGTTAATGTATTCACACTTAGAGTGTAAGTCTCCATTAGTTGAAGATATACGTTACTTTGTGTGTTTGCACATCTAAGTCATCAATATGCATAAGTGTTAGGATGTGTGCATGACCACATGACATTTGAGGATTCCAAGATGTTTAGCTCATACCGCAACTTGCAAAACCTTTTCTCATCCAAGGGCTTTGTGAAGATATCTGCCAGTTGCTCTTTAGTGCTGACGTGAATGATATCAATATCTTCCTTCATGACATGATCTCTGAGAAAGTGATGACGGATCTGAATGTGCTTTGTCTTCGAGTGCTGAACTGGGTTGTTGGCGATTTGTTGCAGTAGAGTGGCACTTACTTCATATGAATGCCATAGTCTATGAGTGTTTTCTTCATCCATAGAAGCTGAGCGCGGCAAGATCCAGCATTAATGTATTCAGATTCAGAAGTGGAGAGAGATACACAGTTCTGCTTCTTTGAAGACCAACACACAAGTGATCGTCCCAGAAAGTGACATGTGCCTGATGTAGACTTGCGATCCACCTTGTCACCAGCATAATCAGCATCCGAGAATCCAACTAGATCAAACTCTGAGCCCTTTGGATACCATAATCCTAGTGTTGGGGTGTAAGCCAAATATCGAAGAATTCGCTTCACAGCTACGTGATGTGATTCCTTTGGTGCCGCTTGGAATCGGGCACACATGCAAACACTAAGCATGATATCTGGCCTAGATGCACATAAATAAAGCAAATAACCAATCATGGAGCGGTATACCTTTTCATCGAACTCTTTACCATTGGCGTCAGAATCCAGATGACTCTTGGTAGGCATTGGCGTCATATAACCCTTGCAGTCTTGCATTCCAAACTTCTCCAGGCAATCTTTGAGCTATTTCTCTTGAGATATGAAGATGTCGTTGCGTTGCTGCTGTATTTGAAGACCAAGGAAGAACTTCAGCTCACCCATCATGGACATCTGATATTGCTCTTGCATCATGTATCCAAACTCATCACTGTATTTCTGATTAGTGCAGCCGAAGATAATGTCATCCACATATATTTGGCACGGAAAAAGTTCACCATCATATGTCTGCGTGAAGAGTGTGGGATCCAGGGAACCAGGTTTGAAGCCTTTGCTCTTCAGGAAGTCTTTGAGTGTGTCATACCAAGCACGAGGGGCTTGTTTGAGGCCATACAGTGCCTTGTTGAGCTTGTAAACCATGTCAGGATGTTTTGGATCTTCAAAGCCAGGCGGTTGTGCGACAAACACTTCTTCTTCAATCTTGCCATTGAGAAAGGCACTCTTCACATCCATTTGATACAGAAGGATGCACTACAAAAAATACACTTCCGTGATGATACGTGTTTGTCACAGTAGGTCGCTTTTTTGTCATGCATGTACATCCATGACAAATTTATGACAGAATCAAGATAGTCATACCTGTGCTGTTGTAGAAGTGTTCCATGACATTACCAAAATTATCATCACGGAAGTGTCCACTTCCATGACGATAAATCGCGCGTCACAGAAGTGCTTTCGTCAAGGGTGACCGACACATGGCATCCACCGTAACGGAACGCCGTTAAGCTATTGGGTCGGGTTTTGGATCCGATAACCCATTAACAGCCCCGACCAATGGGGATTTTCCACGTGTAAAATCATCATTGGCTAGAGGAAACACGTGTCGGCTCACCGTTGGGAGAGATGTCAACCACTCATTGGACGGAAGGTGCCTATGATACGTCGACACGTGGCACGGCCCAGCAGAGGCCCATTCCTGTGAAAAGGCCGGCCCGTTTGACTTGGTCAAAAGCTGGCGGGCCGGACCATGGAAAGCCTGTTAACGGCCTATTCGAATATAGCCCATTTACAGCCCGCTAACCCAAGGCCTGTTACACTGTATCCGAATTAGGCCCAGTAGCGTCATCTAGGCCATCCAATATGATTCCAACCTGTTTTCACTTCTGGCCCATGTATGGCCCATGACATCTTTCGACCCATATGAGGCTCTATGTAACTCTTGGCCTACTAACGGCCCGTGGTGAAACTGGGCCATAATGAACAGTGTATCACTTTACACCCATTAACGGCCCGTGGTGAAACTGGCCTGTAATGAACAGTGTATCACTTTATACCCATTAACGGTTCGTTATTCCATTGGGCCATTTCCAGCCCATGTTATCTTTCGGCGTTCTCAGAGCCCATTTATTCTTGGGCTCATTTCCAGCATTCGTTTACTTATGGCCCGTTACTGTCATTTTCTGCTTGTGGGCCAAATTCAGCCCGTGGTTACAGTTGGCCCGTTTGTGGTCCGTTAATACGTTGGGCCGATTTCATAGCGTCATCAAATACGGCCTATTAACATGGCATGTTATGGTCGGCCCATGAACGGACGATTCCAACTCTAGCCTGTTTACGGCCATAATGCGGTCTGTTTCGCCCATGTTTGGCCAATCGATTATATGGCCCGTATAAGGCCCATTGATAATACGGCCCGTAGAAGGCCCATTTTTCTACGGCCCGTAGAAGGCCCATTGTTTCTACGGCCCGTAGATGGCCCACTGTTTCTACGGCCAGTCGGAGGCCCAGTGTCACTACAGTAAATATTAGCCCATGGTTATTGTGGCCTAGTTTTAAAAAATAGGTTATTGCAGCCACTAGCTAACCGCGGACAAAGAATTGCAATGACTACAAGCAGACAAATAAACAAGACAACAAGGAAATAAATAAGCAAGCAACTAACGCTAGGCTATCACGGCTATTACACATATTACATCCACTGTGCATCAAAGTTCGCCACCAGTGCAAATATAGGGAACAAAGCAGCATATCATATACACTGGTTGTCAAAGTTGGCGACCAGCGCAAATAAACGCCGCAGCAAAACAAATCCAGAACTGAAACCACTTCAGAAGATCTCAAGAAACAATATCCTGGGTACCCATAATGCTGGCAAGATGCTTAGCAAGCTTATTAACTTTCTCTTGTTTGGCGCTTAAATCCTCCAGCGCTTGCTGTTGCACCAGAAAATATGCATCTGAATTCTGTAGGGACTTCCTCAGTCCTTCAGCTTCCTGTCGCAGCACATCTGATCGATGTCTTTCAACTTGAAGTTGAGACTCAAGAAGACGAACTGATTCAGGCAGCGAGTTCGAAGAGCTTGTGCCAGCAGTAGTGGCCAGTAACTCGAACACTACATCAAGACAGGACTTTTGGGTTCCCTCACTGTCGTCAAGATAGTTTTTATCAGGTTTCTTGGAGACCAACAGGGATGTCTCACTATCTTGAACCTTATCTGCATTACTTCCTTTACCATTGGATAACGCGGTACTGTTCTCCAATATTTTGTCCGCATTCTAAAAGAGAAACAAGCAGACACATCACATGTTTACCATGTTGTATATGAAACTCATTTTGGTAAATGAGTTCAGTAGTAAAGTGGACAGGATAACAACATGAAACAAACATATATCTATGTACCATGGTCACTTTATGGTCTATACCATTATAGTTTTTGTTGCCAAATCAAGATAGAGACACAGTTCAAATAATATTTGTTCAAGACAAAGCAGAATAGACAGAATATAAGTGTGGGTAACTATAGAGCAATAACAACACTTGTAATGTGCATGACATGAGAACATAACTGTTTATTCAATTGAAACTGAAATCAACATAGAGCAGGTTACAACAACAAACCAGTTAAAGAAACAGGCTTAAAACATACCGGTTGCGCCATTGGAGTTTCAATTCCATCCTTCAAATTTGAAAATAGTTGGTATGAGTAAATACAGTCATGCAAGAGCAAAGGAGTATGAACCATAGCTACAGAACCTGACCTGAGAACAAATCTACTTCTCCTTTAAGCGTTGAGTTGGGATTCGGAGTGGTGGTCCTCGTTCTTTGGGCACTGCAGTTCCCTTACTAACTGCTCGTGTTTGGGTGCTCTGTGGTGGAGACGGTGCTGTGTCAACTGGAGCTGGGTTACTATCTGCCGGGGTTGGGGTTAGAAGGGGTGTAGCTGGTTCTCTGTCCAACTGGGTAGGGGTACAATCTGCGAGAGTCTGGGTTATGTGTGGTGGATCTGGTCCTTGGGCAAGTACAACCGTGGTTCTATCTGCATCAACTGGTAGCACTATCTTTTCTAAAGACTGTGTTGTTACTCCCTTAGATACTGCCATCACGCTCTCCAATTCAAATGGCTGATAAACAAGAAAAGTAATTGAAAGTATAGACATTGTATGATAGACAGGTGCAATGGATAGTGGGGAATAAAAGAGGGCATGAAATAATTCATATTTATGTTGTCTAACCAAACAGGATAGCATGACACAATTTCACATATATGATGGCTAACTAAATAGGATAGCATGACACAATTTCACATTATGATGGCTAACTAAAAAATATGGAAAGACATAGTTCACAATATGAGACTATGTAAATAGGATGACATGACATAACTATATAATAATAACAACAAACAACAACAACAACAAAGCCTTTAGTCCCAAACAAGTTGTGGTAGGCTAGAGGTGAAACCCATATGATCTCGCAACCAACTCATGGCTCTGGCACATGGATAGCAAGCTTCCACGCACCCTTGTCCATAGCTAGCTCTTTGGTGATACTCCAATCCTTCAGGTCTCTCTTAACGGACTCCTCCCATGTCAAATTCGGTCTACCCCGCCCTCTCTTGACATTCTCCGCACGCTTTAGCCGTCCGCTATGCATTGGAGCTTCTGGAGGCCTGCGCTAAATATGCCCAAACCATCTCAGATGATGTTGGACAAGCTTCTCCTCAATTGGTGCTACCCCAACTCTATCTCGTATATCATCATTCCGGACTCGATCCTTCCTCGTGTGGCCACACATCCATCTCAACATACGCATCTCCGCCACACCTAACTGTTGAACATGTCGCCTTTTAGTCAGCCAACACGCCGCGCCATACAACATTGCGGGTCGAACCGCTGTCCTGTAGAACTTGCCTTTTAGCTTTTGTGGCACTCTCTTGTCACAGAGAATGCCAGAAGCTTGGCGCCACTTCATCCATCCGGCTTTGATTCGATGGTTCACATCTTCATCAATACCCCCATCCTCCTGCAACATTGACCCCAAATACTGAAAGGTGTCCTTCTGAGGTACCACCTGCTCATCAAGGCTAACCTCCTCCTCCTCACACCTAGTAGTACTGAAACCGCACATCATGTACTCGGTTTTAGTTCTACTAAGCCTAAACCCTTTCGATTCCAAGGTTTGTCTCCATAACTCTAACTTCCTATTTACCCCCGTCCGACTATCGTCAACTAGCACCACATCATCCGCAAAGAGCATACACCATGGGATATCTCCTTGTATATCCCTTGTGACCTCATCCATCACCAATGAAAAAAGATAAGGGCTCAAAGCTGACCCCTGATGCAGTCCTATCTTAATCGGGAAGTCATCGGTGTCGGCATCACTTGTTCGAACACTTGTCACAACATTATCGTACATGTCCTTGATGCGGGTAATGTACTTTGCTGGGACTTTGTGTTTCTCCAAGGCCCACCACATGACATTCCGCGGTATCTTATCATAGGCCTTCTCCAAGTCAATGAACACCATATGCAAGTCCTTCTTTTGCTCCCTATATCTCTCCATAAGTTGTCGTACCAAGAAAATGGCTTCCATGGTCGACCTCCCAGGCATGAAACCAAACTAATTTTTGGTCACGCTTGTCATTCTTCTTAAGCGGTGCTCAATGACTCTCTCCCATATCTTCATTGTATGGCTCATCAGCTTAATTCCACGGTAATTAGTACAATTTTGAACATCCCCTTGTTCTTGAAGATTGGTACTAATATACTCCGTCTCCATTCTTCTGGCATCTTGTTTGCCCGAAAAATGAGGTTGAAAAGCTTGGTTAGCCATACTATTGCTATGTCCCCGAGACCTTTCCACACCTCAATGGGGATACAATCAGGGCCCATCGCCTTGCCTCCTTTCATCCTTTTTAAAGCCTCCTTCACCTCAGACTCCTAGATTTGCCGCACAAAATGCATGCTGGTCTCATCAAAGGAGTCGTCTAGTTCAATGGTAGAACTCTCATTATCCCCATTGAACAGCTTGTCGAAGTACTCCCGCCATCTATGCTTAATCTCCCCGTCCTTCACCAAGAGTTGGCCTGCTCCGTCCTTGATGCATTTGACTTGGCCAATGTCCCTCGTCTTCCTCTCTCGGATCTTGGCAATCTTATAGATGTCCCTTTCACCTTCCTTCGTGCCTAACCATTGGTAGAGGTCCTCATATGCCCGACCCCTTGCTTCACCAACAGCTCGCTTTGCGGCCTTCTTCACCATCTTGTACTTCTCTATGTTGTCTGCACTCCTATCCAGGTATAGGCGTCTGAAGCAATCTTTCTTATCTTTAATCGCCTTCTGGACGTCATCATTCCACCACCAGGTATCCTTTTCTTCGCTTCTCCTTCCCCTGGACACTCCAAACTCCTCCGAGGCCACCTTACGAATGCAAGTCGCCATCTACATCCACACATTGTCCGCATCCCCTCCTTCCTCCCAAGGGCCCTCCTTAAGGACCCTCTCCTTGAACACCTGAGCTACCTCCCCCTTGAGCTTCCACCACTTCATTCTAGCGACTTTGGCACGCTTATCCCGCTGGACACGAATCCGAAAGCGGAAGTCAGCAACCACCAGCTTATGATGGGGTACAACACTCTCTCCAGGTATCACCTTATAGTCTAGGCACGCACGCCTATCTTCTCTTCTCGAGAGGATGAAATCAATCTAGCTAGAGTGTTGGCCACTACTAAAAGTCACCAGATGTGATTCTCACTTTCTAAAGAGGGTGTTAGCTACAATCATGTTGTAGGCCAGAGCAAAGCTTAAGACATCTTCTCCTTCTTGATTCCTGATGCCATGGCCAAAGCCCCCATGCGCCCCTTCAAAACTTGTGTTAGATGTACCCACGTGGCCATTGAGGTCTCCTCCTATGAAGAGCTTCTCACCAATCGATACACTCCTAACCATGTCTTCCAGGCCTTCCCAGAACTCCCTCTTGGTGTTCTCATTGTGGCCTACTTGCGGGGCATACGCGCTGATAACATTGAGAACCAAGTCCTCAACTACCAGCTTGACCAAGATAATCCGGTCCCCACGTCTCTTGACGTCTACCACTCCATACTTGAGGCTCTTGTTGATCAATATGCATACGCCATTTCTGTTTACAGCCGTCCCCGTGTACCACAGCTTGAAGCCGGTATCCTCCACCTCCTTCGCCTTCTGCCCTCTCCATTTGGTTTCTTGGACGCAAAGGATATCAACACCTCTCCTCACCACTGCATCAACTAGCTCCCGAAGCTTCCCTGTCAGAGACCCTACATTCCAGCTACCTAAGCGAATCCTCCTAGGCTCGGCTAGCTTCCTTACCCTTTCGCACCCATCGAGTCAAATGCGAAGACCCTTGCTCATTTTCCACTACACCCGGGCGCCGATGTAGCGCGCCACTAAGGATGCGACGACCCGATCCTCGCTCACTTGCCACCGTATCCGGATCAAGATACGGCGCGCCACTTGGGGGTGACGGCCCGGCCCTTGCCCACTTTCCACCACACCCGGGTTCCGATGTGGCGCGTCGCTGAGAGGGTTACGCCCCAACGAAAATCTTTTGGGTTTCATCTCCATCAGAGTGGCTGAGTTTTTACGTTGGCTCGCCAAGCCTATCACAACCCTCCTCCTTTACCCGGGCTTGGGACCGGCTATGTTGAGACAACATAGGCGGAGTTGACATAACTATATAATGTGTTTATTAAATAGGTTGGCATGCCATAATTCACATACATTCATGGATAGAATGCCATAATTCAAAATATGATGATTGTAAACACTAAATAGGATGAGATGATATAACTATATGATGTCTTTATTAAATGGGTTGCCATGCCATAATTCAGATAGATGATGTGTATGTACTATGTAAACATGATGGCATGATATAATTCAAATATATGATTTATATAGTAAGCAAGTAAGCAGATGGCAATCCATATATGATGTAAAAACTAAGCAATGCAAGACAACATGCATGACATGGGTAATATAACCCTGCCAAGTTCGAGCATAGACCTCAGGGGGAAAATAGGACTGGTCAACAATCTCTGAATCCTCCTCTGAGGAGCTCTCTATAACCAGCAAGATGTCTGCTTCAGCAGGTAGCATTGTTTGCTCTGAATACCTTGCTTTCATTCCAGATACTTCCATCACCGCTTCAAATGGCGGATGCATAGGAAGAGCAGTTGAATATACAAACGTTGTCGCCAAATGGTACACGTAATACAAAAAAATGATAGCATGATATAATTCACATAATGATGATTGGCTAAACAGCATGTCATTGCATAATTGACATATATAATGCCTTTGCAACAAGATAGCATTTTATAATTCACATATATAATGTCTTGCAACAAGATGGCAATGCATAATTCACATATATGGTAATTAGACACTAAACAGGTGCATTCACACAAAGCATGTCTAAACTAATCAAATGACATAGCAATGCGAGACACCATACGCACGATATGAGCAACATAACCCTGCCAAGTTAGAGCATACACCTCGGGGGGAATAGGACTGGTCCTCTGTCTCTGAATCCTCCTCTGAGGAGCTATCCGTAACCAGCGAGATATGCGCTTCGTCAGATAGCATAATCTGCTATGAAGACCTTGTTTTCACTCCAGAATTTGCCATCACCGTGTCAAATGGCTGATGCACATGAAGAGCAGTTGAATGTAATAACATTGTTGACAAATGTAATATGTAATGGAAAAAAGGATGGCGTGATATAATTTACATATAAGATGACTGGCTAAGCAGGATGGCATTGCAAAATTCACATATATGATGCCTGGCTAAACAAGATGGTGTTGCATAATTCACATAAACGATGAATAAACTAAACAGATGGCATTCGCACAAAGGATGTCTAAACTAAGCAATGCAAGACACCATATGCATGATATAACCAACATCAGCATGCCAAGTTAGAGCGAAGACCTCAGGGGGTAAATAGGAGTTATCTTCTCCTTCTGAATCCTCCTCAGAATAGATATCTTCCTCTCGATTACAATCCGAAATGCGTGGAGGGGGCTGCCTTTGCGCCTACCATGGAGCGACGTCTGTAGGAAATTTTATTGCCACACAAGGCTCGTCTCTTTTGATCTACATGTTCAGTTCCATTATTTACAATAACTGTCATGCATAGGAATAAAACATAGTGAGATTATGTAAGGAGTGCATGCAGAAATCCAGAGTGATGGTAGCAACCTGTGGATAGACCCAAAACCAATAATAGCAGGCAGATAATGGCTTCAGTTAAAAAATATAGATAATGGCTTGTTTACTGTTTGTTTCCCACCCAACATGAAACTCATAGTAGACACCAGAGATTAACCAGATAGTAGATAGATACTATTGATAGCGGCCCCGATATGTACCCCACAACCATTTAAAAACTCAAGTTTGACCATTAGTTTGGAGATGACTCAGAGTCTAATCGGTGAACATGATGATAAAGTAGCATGTAATATTAAGCGATGCATAACGTAAGCAGACACGAAAGAGTGTGACCTCTCTTGCGGACCCATGTAGTCCTCGAGGTCATCTTCTCGGTTGATGACGGTAGTGCAGTTTTCATGGCTGCCAGCGGCGGGGAAGAAGATATGAGGCAGTGAAAGACAGTCTGGAGGCCGGATCCCTGCTGTGCTGGACCCTTCTGTCGTTGGAGCAGCTGAGCTAGGGTGGACGACGGTGTAGCAGGAGCGGGACAAACCACGCAAGGTTTTCTTTGACAACTATCTGTAAGAGAAGTAATTCTGTAAGGGCTCATTTGAATTGGAGGATTACAACAATGCAGGGATAGGAATGCATGTGCAAAACAGAGAATTTAAAAACACAGGATTTCTGCCAATCTGGGTGTTTGATTCACAACAATTGGAAGATCACAGGATGCAAAGAAGCATGGTGAGATTAAGTCAAACAAAAAGAAAATGTACGGTTATAATGCTATTATGCTACTATCTCTTAGTCTTGTGCTTCATGAATAGGAATTTGAAAAGGAGGACAAGTGAAAATTAAAATTCCTACGTTTTTTCTTTCAAGGAGACACTAAAGGAACAAATCCGTGTGCTCAATGGACAATATATATAACATGTAGAGTAAAAACGAGATGCAACAAGTGTACAACCTCTTTGGCAAAGCCATGTCGATCTCAGCGTGATTGGGTTAACCGGTGAGGATGCTCCGGCAGACTTGGCTGTCGGAGGAGGGGAAGAAGATCTTAGGCGTCTGGAGATGGAGCCCGAGGTACTGCTCCGCTGTGATGGAGGGTTTCGTCGTTGGAGCAGCTCCGGTGAGTTGTACGACGCCGAGGCTGAAGCAGGACAAGAGACACAACGAACAACGTTAACCTGAGTGGAATTCTAATAGCTTCTCCAATACATGACGTAAAATACATAACCACAAAGTGCTAGATGTAAAATACATCAGCCGCTCATCTCTGAACTTAACTGTCGAAACTGAATTTAACTGTCGAAACTAAACTTAACTGTTGAAACTGAACTTAACTGTCGAAACTGAATTTTGCTGTTGAAACTGAATTTTGCTGTCGAAACTAGACACACTAGCAAGGTGAGGCTACACGTCGGTCGACTGACTTTTTCATCTCTGGTCAGTCAATTTTGCAGCCGTTGGATACGAAATCAAGGGCTTGTGGTTCATCTTCAACCTCCACCCCCTGAGCCGGCCAAACAGCAGCCCCCCGCCGCCCGCGGTGCGCCGCCCCGCCCACCCCAAAAACACTCCCCACCGCCGCCTCGGCCATCCCTCTAGGCCCCCCGTGCCACCGTCCCGCCACCTCCCCGCGACCGCCGGCGACCACCGCCCCCATCCTAAACCCTAAGATAGATAGTGGGGTACCTCTTCGGTGAGCCCCCCTCCCAGCTGTGGCTGGTTCTTCCTTCACCCCGGCGGCATCGGGGTGAAGTGTAGCTAAATCGGAGCAGCATTGCAAGCAAGAGCAAGAGCGAGAGCAGCAGCGCGAGCAAGAGCAATAGCAAGAGCAGACCAGGCAGGGGACCGAGAGCAAGAGCAGAGTAGCAGCGCGAGCGAGAGCTAAAGCAGCAGAAGGTCCTACTGATGTGGACGTCGCCGCTGAGGGAGTGACGCCGTGGAGGAAGTGGCCAGCGATGCCACCGTGGATGGAGCGGCGCCGTGTCGGCTCGGGACCGAGCGTCGGCAGCACCGTGAGATCGAATCAAGAAGAAAATGCGGTGATTAGTGTACAACCTCTTTGGTGGCGCTGATTAGGCCGCAGCTTCATCTGATGAAACGATGATGATGATGCTCTTCCAGTGGTGCAGGTGAAGATGGCGGTGTGGGAATGGAGGTGGCGCGAAAGACGAGGGGAACGTCGGGGCAGCTCCTTGGAGGTGTAGTATGGTGTGACTGAACCAGCGGGATGATGAGATCGACGACGGATCCTCATCCAGTACAATGGATGAGGGACGTCGAGGTGTTGCTATGGAAGACGTCGTCGGGGAAGAGGCTCCGGCTGGGTGGCGGACGGAGCAGGGTGTGGGGTTTCGTCACGGGTTTTCGCGGCCTCAGTGTACGAATGGGTGGGCGGATGGGATGGTAGTGGGGAACCATGGCTTAGAGACGCTGAGGGAGACCTGGATTAGGGGGTCTCCGGACAGCCGGATTATATCCTTTGGCCGGACTGCTGGACTATGAAGATACAAGATTGAAGACTTCGTCTCGTGTCCGGATGGGACTCTACTTGGCGTGGAAGGCAAGCTAGGCAATACGGATATGTATAATTCCTCCTTTGTAACCGACCTTGTGTAACCCTAGCCCCCTCCGGTGTCTATATAAACCGGAGGGTTTTAGTCCGTAAGACCACATACAATCATACCATAGGCTAGCTTCTAGGGTTTAGCCTCTCTGATCTCGTGGTAGATCTACTCTTGTACTACCCATATCATCAATATTAATCAAGCAGGACATAGGGTTTTACCTCCACCAAGAGGGCCCGAACCTGGGTAAAACTTCGTGTCCCCTACCTCATGTTACCATCCGCCTTAGACGCACAGTTCGGGACCCCCTACCCGAGATCCACCGGTTTTGACACCGACATTGGTGCTTTCATTGAGAGTTCCTCTATGCCGTCCCCAGAAGGAAGCATGTCTTGTCTCGTCTTTAAATACGGTACTACTGTCGGGGGAGCTTTCGCTGTCGGCCAAACTCTCCGGTTAGGCGGTTTCATCATGACCGCCTGTTCGGCACCCGCACCGACGATGACTTCTCGAGTCATCGAAAACAGCCTCCACGTCAGATCGGCAGTCGCCGAACAGATGGATCCAATGGAGCTCGCCTTCTTAAACGAGCTCTTGGATCGCATCACCGCCTTGGGAGTCGCTACAGACTATGATCGGATTGGGCTTAAACCCGATCAAAGGGAGATTAACTCTCCACCGGTCACCCATCATATTGCAGTGGTGGAGGAACAATGCGGTGACCTTTCCTCTATCTTGAAGACCAACTATGTCCGGATTCCCGAGCTCTCCGAGCCGGACACCCATTCACGGGAGGACAACATCCAATCCCTGAACTTAGAGTCACACAGCGGACCAGGATTATCGGGTAGCACCCCGGAACCAGAACTTCCAAAATTGGAAACTCCTCGGCCCCTGGATCCCAGATCGGGTAAGCATTCGGATTCAATTCCACTCACCCACCCAAACATAAGCGATCTTTCCCACATCAGGCAAGAGCCCCAGGAAACAATACATCACTATTGGGCCAGGTTCCTCCTTGCGATAAACAAGGTTAAGGACTATCGCGAGGAAGACACAATCCTATTTTTTGCAATAATTGCATGGACAAGGGAATCATTAACGCCATAAATAGTCGTGAGATAACACGCTTCGCTGACTTGGCGTCCATAGTACAAAAGTACTGTGTGATGGAAAGTGCCTGGAAAATCGAAACAAACTTTTGGGATAATCCGACCCTGAATACTAACCCAGTTCGAAATAAAAGGGTGCATTATCACAATACACCCGGGTTAACGACCAAAATGCAAAAACCCTCTACAGGGCATGGAACCATACTGGAGGGATGGCTCAACAGACCCTGCAAAATTCACAGTACAGCGGATACAATACCAACGCACAGCCTTAGAGCATGTTGGATACTCTAGCAGGTGGCCAAAAGTGGTGAGGATCTTCTTATCCCAAATACCACAAAGCACCATCCCGTGGATAACAATACGGTGTTAACAGTCTTTGAGACCTTCGCGTCAAATAATAGGCGCAAGCGAACACTCCGAAGCATGGCCGAAATCTGCCACATAGAGGCAGTAAATCCATGAAGTGACACGGCTATTACCTTGAATGCCAGTGACGAACCTAAATTCCGAACAGCCCGAGCACCAGTCGCACTGGTCCTCAGTCCAATCGTGGACGGCTTTCGACTCACCAAAGTACTCATGGACGACGGCAGTGGATTAAACCTCATCTATGAGGAAAGTCTTCAAAAGATGGAAATAGACTAGAGCCGCATTGAGCAAAGTAGCACAACCTTTAGAGGAATCATACCCAGCCGGGAAGCACACTGTGCTGGGAAAATCACACTAGATGTGGTATTCGACACGCCGGATAATTACAGGTCCGAAGAAATCACATTCCAAGTGGCCCTGTTCAGCAGTGGTTATCACGCTGTTTTAGACGGGAGGCGTTCACAATCTTCCAAGCCGTACCCCATTACGGGTACATGAAGCTCAAAATGCCCGGGCCCAATGGAATCATCACTCTCGCCGGTGATCCGGAAACAGCACTCCGCGCCGAAAACAAAACAACCGCACTAGCCCTCAAGGCATTATCCGAAGCCCTCTCGGCCGTGGAATTAACCACGCTATGCTCTACGGTGGACAGGGATGACGTGATACTCGACAAGAGATCCAAGTCCTCCTCTTTTAAACCAGCGGATGAAATAGTCAAATTCCAAGTCCACCCAACGGACCCTACAAAAACAGCCTCCATCAGGGCAGAGTTAAACCCCGTTGTGGACGCCGCACTACGAGAGTTCCTGCGCGAGAACTGGGACATATTCGCCCGGCATCCCTCAGACATGCCGGGAATCCCATGCAGGCTGGCCGAGCATACCCTCAATATCATAAAGGGATTTAAGCCGGTCAAGCAAGCTCTCTGGCGTTTCTCTGAACCTAAGAGGCAGGCCATGGGAGAGGAACTAGCCAAGTTATTAGAGGCCAGATTCATCAGAGAAATAAAACACCCGGACTGGCTAGCAAACCTGGTAATGGTACCAAAGAAGGACAAATCCTGGCGCCTTTGTGTCGATTTCAAAGACCTCAATAAAGCTTGCCCAAAGGATCCCTTCCCCCTCCCACGCATCGATCAAATCATTGATGCTACTGCAGGACACGAGTCATTGTGTTTCCTCGACGCATACTCCAGTTACCACCAAATCAAGATGGCGGAGTCCGACCAAGCCGCGACGGCATTCATCACACCATACGGTCCCTTCTGTTTTAACACAATGCCTTTTGGGCTCAAAAACACCGGCGCAACATATCAGTGCATGATTCAAACATGTCTAGAGAAACAAATCGGCAAAACAGTAGAGGCATACGTAGACGATGTGGTTGTCAAAACCAAACACGTCGACTCTTTGATAGATGACTTGAGGCTCACATTCGACAACCTCCGAACATACGACATCAAGCTCAATCCGGAAAAATGAGTTTTCGGCGTACCAGCCGGAAAGCTCCTGGGTTTCATTGTCTCCAGTAGAGGTATTGAGGCTAATCCAGCCAAAATCCGAGCTTTGTCACAGTTGGCTACCCCAACAGACCTCAAGCAAATCCAGAAGTTAACTGGATGCGTGGCAGCTCTAAGCTGCTTTATCTCCCGCTTAGGAGAAAAGGCTTTACCCCTTTATCGCCTCCTTCGGTGGACCGAACACTTCGAGTGGACGGCCGCGGCCATAGCCGGACTGGAAGAAGTAAAGGCCGTTTTGGCAACCAACCCAATCTTGGCCGCGCCAAACATCGGCGAACCAATGTTGTTGTACACAGCGGCAACTCATCAAGTTGTCGGCGCAGTGCTCGTTGTCGAACAAGAAGCAGACGGACACAAATTCCCTCTTCAAAAGCCGGTATACTATGTATCCACTGTCCTCACTCCATGCAAATCACAGTACCCACATTATCAAATAGCCTATGCGGTATTCATGGCATCCCGGAAGCTGCAACACTACTTTCAAGAGTGTTCGATTACAGTAGCCTCGGAAGTACCACTTAAGGATATTATAAACAACCGCGACGCTACGGGCCGGATTGCCAAATGGGCCATTGAGCTCCTACCGTTCGACATAACATACAAACCTCGATGAGCCATCAAGTCACAAGTATTGGCCGACTTCGTCGCTGAATGGACGGAGGCCGAACTCCCTAAAGAGTACGGCGCATACTCCAATTGGATCATGCACTTCGACGGTTCTAAAATGTTGGCTGGTCTAGGGGCTGGCATCATCCTGACGTCCCCAACCGGAGATACCGTTCAGTATGTACTGCAAATATTGTATATAGACTCCCACAATGCAGCCGAATACGAAGCTCTGTTGCATGGTCTTCGGATGGCAGTCTCCAAGGGCATTCAATGCTTGGAGGTGCGTGGGGATTCAAACCTTGCAATATCCCAAATAAATGGATATTTTGACGCCAAGGATCCGAAAATGGAGGCCTATCGAAACGCCGTCCTAAAAATGCCAGCTCGGTTCGAGGGGCTCGAATTTCACCATGTGGCTCGGGAAAACAATCAGGCGGTGGATATCCTCGCCCGCATCGGTGCAAAACGCGATGCAGTCCCCCCAACATATTTTTGGAAAGGTTGTTTAAACCATCCGTAGTATGGGAAGGGGACACCGGTAACAACAGTTCGGACCCGGCCAAAATACCCGATACCGAACTCTCTGACACAATCGGAGGCCCCGCCACCGAAATAACACCTTCAGCCCACGAAATAATGGCCATTATTGCCCCGTGGACTGAACCATTCCTAGCCTACCTAACTAGACAGGAACTTCCGGAGGACCAAAACAAGGCACACTGCATAGTGCAGCGATCCAAGGCCTACAGGGTCCATGAGGGAGAATTGTACAAAAAAAGTACTACCAGAGTCCTTGAAAGGTGCATCTCCGAAGTGGAAGGGCGGAATCTTTTGGCAGAAATTCACGCCGGACTCGATGGTCATCAGGCCGCAGCCTGGGCTCTTGTAAGAAAGGCCTTCCGTACAGGATTCTATTGGCCAACGGCCCGGGCAGATGCACAGGACTTGGTCCAACGTTGCGCCGGTTGCCAGCTCTTTGCAAATCAAAGCCACATGCCGCCCACCGCCCTCCAAACAATCCCCATTACATGGCCCTTTGCGGTCTGGGGGCTTGACATGGTTGGACCCCTTAAAAGGGGAACCCACAAGAAAAAATACCTATTGATCATGGTGGATAAATTCACCAAACGGATAGAGGCCAAACCTGTTAAAACAGCCGAATCCGGACCGGTGATAGACTTCATATCCGGGGTTGTACACCGTTATGGCGTCCCGCACAGCATCATCACTGATAATGGCACGAACTTCATGGTCGACGAGGTAAAACTCTGGTGCAGCAAAATGGCCATCAAGCTCGATTATGCTTCAGTCTATCACCCACAAACCAACGGTCAAGTCGAGCAAGCAAACGGTCTTATAATGAGCGGCATTAAACCCAGATTAGTGCGCTCCTTAACAGAGTCTAACACACACTGGGTAGAGGAGCTCGACTCCATACTCTGGGGGGCTGCGGACCATGCCGAATCGTATTACCGGATATACACCCTTCTTTATGGTGTACGGCGCAGAGGCAGTCTTGCCCCGTGACATTATGCATGACTCACCTCGAGTGTGCATGTACAAAGAAAGAGAAGCCGAGCTCGATCGGTAGGACAGTCTAGACACCCTGGAAGAGGAGCGCGACGTAGCCAAAGCACGTTCCGCATTTATCAGCAACAGGCTCGCAGATACCAAAGCAGAGAAGTACGGGCCAAAACTTATAACATTGGCGAACTAGTTCTACGCCTGCCGGATAAGAAAAAGAACAAGCTTGAGCCCAAATGGGAAGGTCCTTTCATTATTGACCAAGTTTTGACCGGTGGAGCGTACCGACTGCGAGATGCATTGACTAGTCGACTCGAGCCGAACCCATGGAACGCGGCCAGGCTCCGAAGATTCTACGCCTAGCACCGGACTCTATGTTAGTCCCCTCCCTTTGTTCATTTTCTGCATATACATCATCTGTGTTGTTTCTCTTTCTTTCCTTCTTTTATTATTTCTCTAGGCCTTCAAGGGTCACCTTGTGCCTTGCTTGTACATTACAAATGCGCTAGCCGCACTCTTCATACCTGGGGGCTTCTTTCACATAAGCTTAAATTACTTATCTGGGCCTCATGCCCAACACATGTGTTATACTTCCGCATGTACCTTTTTTCACCATTATATGCATTGATATGACTTAAGTTTTGGCCAAGCTGGGTTGCCTGGCTCTTGTATTTATGCCCTACGTTCCCGTTAATTCGGCTAGGGCATAAGGGGAGCACCTCTGCGATTGTTACTGCCGGGTCAGCCGAATGTGTACCTCAGACTGGGTGAAGCCGAAAGCTAGCGTTCTTAAGGGAATATTCGGTCGATGAACAAAAGATGATTTTTATTTATTGTCCATATCTGCCCCCAGATGTTTTTTCTACGTTTCCTATCGCAGTCCGGACATGCACTTTAGGGCATGCTTACACAGGGAAAGGAACCCTTAATGGAACTATTCTCCCTGGAAGATGTTTCTTACTACCCATGTAATATAACATAACTAGTTGGGCACTTGTCTGATAAAGCACTAATGAACCCTACACCTGGTCTCCACGCATACCCCGGTTTTATATAACAGAGCGGGTATTCGGATTCACTCCGGACTATTGGGCCCGGAGGTTGAAGCGAAAAGGTCTGCAACGACAAATGATCTACAATCCGGCTAGAAGGCATTGTACATGTCACTTTAATTACATAGTCATGCAGACTGACTAATCTCCTCCTCTATACCATCCAACAGGCGGTCTAGCTTACAATCCTATTGGGAATACTTTGCGGCTAATTCTACTTGCCCATAAACTAAGCTAACGGGGATCTCTTTTCCGTCAGGCCCCACAGGTCCGACCTCGGCCATGTTATTTGGGTCTGCCTTGGTATACCGCGTCTTCACCATGGACCAGGCTTCTCTGGCACCCTGTCGGCAGGCTGATATCTTCCATAATCGGAACCGCCGCCGTGCTCCCTTCAGCTTCTCCGCAAGCTCTGCAATGCCTTCTGGTAGGGAGACGGACGGCCCCAAGGCCTGGGCAACACCCTGCATCACCTACCGAACTTGTTCGTGCAGATGTGACAGCTCAGACAGAAGATCACCCGCAGACCCAGGCATTTCCTTTGCGGGACGACCCGTTAGCATACCTACAGATATAATGCTGTTAGTCGACTTCTTTACCGAACTCCTTTAACAGGATTCGTTCAAGCACTTACTGAAAATGCCGCGCCGAAGCCGCTTATTCTCCTTCTCGGAGTCTGCAAGCTGGCCCCGAACGTCTTTTAGTTCAACACTCAGTTTAACATTGGCATCTTGGAGATTGTTTTTCTCCCGCCTAACTTCAGTCAGCACGCGTTTGCCAGCTTCTAGCTGTCATATAACATGCTGGTCCTTTGGATTCTCCCCGGAATCATCTGCAACATCTGTTGTTAGAACTGCAGCTATGCCACACACTATATGGTAACCATCACTCTTTAAAATAAATGTTACCAGTGGGAGGCTTTTTCTGTTCCTGCAATGCGGCAAGAGCGGCCCGCAGTTGGGCCTTGCATTCCTCCAGCTCCTGGGACAGCCTAGTATTCTTCTCTGTAAGATCCTGCACCTTAAAGATGATCCTTAAATCAGTTCTGCTAACTGTTTCAAGTCTCAGGGGCTACTGATACATATAAATCGCCAGTTTACACACCCATACATCCTTTACATACTGATCCGTGGCTCTGGCTAGACCATCTTGAGCAGCACGGAGGTACGCCTCTCCAGAATTAAAGGCGTCGAACGCCTCTGGTGAGAAACAAGCGTCGCGTAGTACGGCCCGACGGCGCCTATGATTCATGGCGCTTTCCACTTCTGAGTTTGTAGCGGATAATCTATCCACATCCTCTGTAGGGCAATTATCTGGCGCCTGCCTCCATATCAGCTTCCGCCTCCATGTTCGGTCCTGGCGCCCGACTAGTGGAAGCTTGATTGGCAGCATCATCGGACATATTCCGATGAGCGTTTTTTCTGTTAAAGAAATGCGGGCGTCATTACATTTTGAGAAAGACGACAACCACGGAGCGGGGTTTTTCCTATACCTTTGCGCCGGTGTCTCCGTCCGGACCGCCTTCCTTTTTGGCCTACCCAGCCTCGGCGCCTCTTGTTCGCGAGTTGCTGCGGGTTCGGCAGGGCGTCCCGAATGCCTTCCCTATAAAAGATGCCATGTGTATATGGTGGGTGAAGTGCCTAAAAGGGGATCCTAGTTTTGGAGTTGGGACTTTTTGATTTTTCTTACCTGTGATGCAGGGAGCAGTCCGGGATAGTCGGCCGTAATGGCCACCAGGGCATCGTCGCAGCTTAACTGATAGAACTGCCGGTCTATCAGTTCCACGGAGATAACCGGATCTTCTTCAAGTCTGGAGTCGAGGGCCTGGTCAGGGTCCTCTGGTTGTGGAGAAGGGCTGCTGACCTCCTTCATGGCTTTTCGCAGTTCCTGCCGCAAAGTGGCAAGGTGAATACTTACGACTACGAATGCGGGAAAAATGGGAGCAGGGAGATATAACTTACCCAGCTTGGAGGATTGTACATGGAGAATCCATCCCGTGGCTTGATGCGGGTGAACTCCTCTTCCTCACCCTTGAACAGTTCGGACAGAATCTTCGCTAGAGCAGCAGCATTGTCCGGACCCTTACACCCGCAGCGAGTGGCGTCATCCGCCCCGTTATAACAACATAAGGGGTGCCCACGATATTGAAGTGGCTGCACTCCCCGCATTGTGCAAATCGACATAACTTCGATTATTGTCAATCCTGATCGAGCCAGTGCTTTGATCTGGTTCATCAGATAGAGGACTTCTCCATTGTCTTCCGCCTGGGGGCTCTGTGGGTGCCAACTTCGGCGCTTCTTCAGAGGAGCATTGTTGAACTCAGGAAGACCCCGCCGAACAGGGTCCGGAAGGGGGACGTCCTCCATATATAACCATTCTGAAGGCCAGTCTTCGGGCGGCTTCTTCGGGGTACCGGACAGGTATCCGGTATCTGCGATGCGCCATATTTTGGCTCCGCCCACTTGATAAAGTGATTCCCTCTGTGTGCGAGGGACAAGGTAGAATAGCCTTTTCGACAGCTCGAAGTGAGCCTCGCAGCCCAGGAACAACTCGCAGAGAGCAACATAGCCGGCGATCTGTAGAATGGAGGCAGGGGTGAGATTGTGTAATTAGAGGCCGTAGAACTCCAGGAGCCCGCGGAGGAACGGATGAATTGGAAATCCGAGTCCCCTTAGTAAATAAGGAACAAGGCAGACCCGTTCCCCCATGGAGGGACAAGGAAGGCTCTCCGCTTGCGCCCCGCCATTGTAGGTGGCGAGCCTGCCTCGAACGGGCACCATATACGCTGGAGGGAGAAATCCCTTAGTCTACAGCTCGACTAATCGACTGTGTGGGACTGAACACCTCTCCCAATCACCGGGCTTAGGGCTACGGGGGCGGGAGGAGGAGTTGCAGAGGTCGGCCATGCTGGAATGGATCTTTCCGAAACACGCTCTGATGAATTCTCGCTGGGGGAGGATGATATGGATCGGATCTATGAATCCCCATCCCTTTAATAGACAATTTACTTATCGGGCTAGGGGGGCGAATGTAAAAATGCCCTGGCGCCTCGTATTCATTCGACGCATGGGAGATATCCTTATTGGGCACATAAGCCAAGAGGTTCAACATTTATGGAGACGGACACTACTTACGAACACTTGAAAGTTGGAGAAGAACCCGCCTTGCAATGCCGAAGACAACACTGCGCGCCGTACTCATCGTCATTGAAGCCTGGTTCGGGGGCTACTGAGGGAGTCCTGGATTAGGGGGTCTCCGGACAGCCGGATTATATCCTTTGGCCGGACTGCTGGACTATGAAGATACAAGATTGAAGACTTCATCTCGTGTTCGGATGGGACTCTACTTGGCATGGAAGGCAAGCTAGGCAATACGGATATGTATATTTCCTCCTTTGTAACCGACCTTGTGTAACCCTAGCCCCCTCCGGTGTCTATATAAACCGAAGGGTTTTAGTCCATAGGACCACATACAATCATACCATAGGCTAGCTTCTGAGGTTTAGCCTCTCTAATCTCGTGGTAGATCTACTCTTGTACTACCCATATCATCAATATTAATCAAGCAGGACGTAAGGTTTTACCTCCATCAAGAGGGCCCAAACCTGGGTAAAACTTCGTGTCCCCTGCCTCCTGTTACCATCCTCCTTAGACACACAGTTCGGGACCCCCTACCCAAGATCCGTGGTTTTGACACCGACAGACGCGCTTGTCCGAATGTGGGGTAAGTTACGAAAGTACCCCCACCAAATTGAGGCGGTTCTTTCGGTTCAGGGGTACCATGGGCATTTCGCGTGTCGGGATTTCACAGGAGGTGGGAGTTTTCGCGCGCGTTGTAATTTCAGAATAGCAAGGCGCGGGTTGAGATGAAGGGAGTTGTCGGAGCACAACGAGACAAAGATATATCTTAAATATTTCAGGCTAACAAGGCGCGGGTTGAAATTTCTGGACAAGCCTAACGTGTACTGTACCAAATCAATGCGCCCTACAAATGTCATTCAAAACTTTGAATTCATGTTATGTTCAATTAAAATATTTAACTACGTGTATAATGCATGCAACCTACTACTCAAATGAACGTTTTAGTGCATTCCAAACGTATATACTACCGCTTCAATATGAACTAAATTTGAATTTGTTTCTCTATTTCAATAAGATCTACAGTAATGATTGTTGTGAAGTCAAAGCATTTGAATTCGTTTCTCTGTTTTAATAAGATCTGCAATCATCATTATTGTCAAGTTAAACCATCGTTTGTATATTATCTTCATAGCACACCACATGATTAGTCTTGAGTTACATATGAACTATGTGTACTATATGAACTCGAACTAGATTTTTTGAATCCACTTTATTTTGATTTCAAATCATATTACATTTCTAGCTCTAGCTAGATCTTCATAATCTAAACCATGTCTCATATGTACAATGTGTTTATCACATTATGTATGGTGCCCCGCCCCATACGCAAGTATTTAGATGTGAGTTGCAAACACCACACATTACCACAAATTCAAATAAAATGTGAGAATGTTTGATATATATATAGTATTGTTTAGATTGTTTGATATTTAGTTGTAAGCTGCAAACGCCACACATTATCACAAATTCAAATAAAATGTGAGATTGTTTGATGTATAGTATGGTTTAGATTGTTCGGCATTTAGCTGTGAGTTGCAAACACCATGCATTATCACATTATGGTATAACATGTGCACAGCACGTGTATCACCGCTATATTCATGCATGCAATGTTTAAAACACTATGATCTCCTATTCAAATATATGAATCCGCTTTCATATCAAATTATGATCTTTGTTAGTCTCTTACACCCACACAATCCTCTAACCTTTGTAGCTACCACTAACTTTCTATCGTGCATGCACACACCCTCCTCGCCCTCCCCCTCCCTCGGCATTCTATCCACCAGGCACATTCATTTTTTTCTTTAGGCCGTTCTCCCAGAGTCTCCACAACTCCTTTCTGACACACACCGATCAATAAACCTCTCAAGCGATGCCTGCCTACAACATACAAACACACCTTCAATCTCCTCCTTTATGTGTCCTTGCCTCGTGTCTCTCATATGATCAGACACACGTGTAAACTCTCGCCCCTCTTTTGATCACTCTCTCACAACCGCACACTCCTCCCCTATCTAGCTAGTAGTTGGGCCTCTCGCACCACCTCCTAGCTCCATTCTCTCTGTCTATCCGTCTCGCTGGGCCTTATTAGCCTCTAATAAATGGACGTACACCGACCGATCTCTCGCTATGCATATAGCTATCTAGGTCCTTATAATTCGTTTTTACCCACACGTCAATCGATCTACCTCATTAGTTGTGTCTCTCCCTTCCTCCGACAAACAACAATTGATCTACTGATCTAGTTAGGTTTGCTTACGAAACACATGGTTCCCCTTCATCATCCATGGATGCGCCCCGAAAGATCTATCACGCACAGGCACACACAGAAACACATCCCCACTCTTATTGATAACATTGCAGTTCCACCCTCAGTTTGTCTAGTAGGCCTCTCCCACCATCTTCGAGAAGCAACTCCATCACCCATCCAGCACTCTACCCCTCTCCCTCCCTCTCCCTCCCTCTTTCTCTCTCCTCTATCTCTCTCCCATCATATTTCCCGTCCTTCAGTTATGTATGGATGTCGACCGATCTCCCTCAAGACATAGCTGGGTCTCTCCTTCTCAACACATATACGAGTCGTTCTACCTCTATAGTTAGGCCTCTGCCTACCCCTCCCACAACCCCCCTCCCACCCACACACACCGATACATCGAGCGCTCTAGTCATGTCTCCCTGCCACACACAAACTTGACGTGTGCCCTCTAACGTTCCGGTAGGCCAGTCGCCCTATATCTTTGACTTGTACACACACACAATTTCGATGGCTCTCTTCATCGATCTCGCACCCACCCACTTGATCCTCTCTTCGACTCTATCGATAGCTATGACCCCTCCCTCTCTTCTCGTGGATTGCTCGACCCTCTATGTATGATATGGATAGGCCTCCATTTCACACACATTTCATGCAAAATTTTGTTTGAGATGTCATCGACACATATTCCCACAAATAATTCATGAAATCAACCTCCCACCCAACCCCCCACCCCAAAACAAAAAACACTCACGAACGCGGTTTGTATCTCTCACACACACCCACGTAGGTGGGGAACATGCACGAAGAGAAGAGGTGCATGCACGGTGCACGTACTCCCGTCTCTTTCCCAACCACACCCGCGCGGGTACACGGTGGAGCTCATTTCTGTATGAAAAGGCATCCCACATGGTAATTTGGCACGTGTACTGGTTGTACACTTGGTGGAGGGAGGATCGTCTACCACGGGTGAACAAACAAATTGCGACTTGACGTGTTTTGTTAAAAAAAGAGGCAAACCATGTGGGGCCTACCTTAGAGGCAAGGCTCTATACACTGGAGTACATTTGATGTGTCCCGTCAACTCGCAGAACGAGGAGAAGCTTGCTTAGTACGCCGTCTCCCCCGCCCACGGGCGCGGTGGCTCGCAGGATGAGGTGAAGCTTTCTTACTACGCCTTACGCCCGCTCCCTCGCCCATGCGCGCGGTGGCTCGCAGGACGAGGAGAAAAATTTACTACTCCCTCCGTTTACTCCTCGTCCCTACTACCTTGGTTATAGAGATTATATCATATTGTTTGGAATATATATGTCCTTTAGTAGATTTCAATATGGACTACTAGTACATACTCCAAACACTGATGTATATAGACGTATTTTAGAGTGTAGATTCACTCATTTTGCTCCGTATGTAGCACTCTCCTTCGCCCCTCGACCCTCGCCCACGTGGTGGACGTGCAGCAATTCATTCGGTCTCATATAGCCAGAACAATATATACTGCACTACCATTATTGCTCGACTTCCCGGAGAGGCGAAGAGCCAATCGCAAGGTCAATATTTTGGAGATGCCAAGCGCGAGGTTATGGGAGAACGAGTAGTAGGTGCCGCGTCATTTATAAATAAAGTTTTTTTTCTTCGGTGGCACGAACGCAATATGATAGGTTCATATGGAGAGAAAAGGAGTACATAGTCAGGACAGGCCAGCCTACACGGTTGCTTGCTGGGGTTGCTCTCTTCACACTCTCTCGCACAAAACGACTGTGGCCACATCTCTAACATCCCGGCGGATCACGTCCGCTTGGGGAAGGGGTGGATGCTTAGTGTAGATGCGGTGGCCGTCGCCGACGGTGAAAACCCACGGTCGGCACGTCCCGATCAGGGGTCCCCACCATTCTATCTCACAAAGCCGGTGAGGTTGCCTTCGTCCCTTGCTCACTGCCGCGATGTGGGCAGTTGCCGCCTCCCGCCGCCCTCCTCAAGGTTGAGCTATGTCCCTCAGGTACAACTCCCTTTATAGCCGGCTTTCACCATTGCTCCAGCTGCCCACATCACTCCCTATGGATATTTCTCTACTTCTTTGCCCCGCACATACCTCTACTGGCTTCTACGTACTGTATTTGTGATGAGTTTATGTCTCATCAACTAGTCCCAGTAATCTTATTCTAATCACGCTTGTTCAATTTCTTTGCCACAGGGATGCTCATCTCGATTTTGGTGAAACTGTACAAAATGATCCGATGGTCAAAAGGTTGCAAACTTCATTTATTAGGAAGCTCGAACGTTGCCAGCAAATTGAAGCCTGGTCAGGGTTCACAGTTCAAGGGCTAGGGACTGCATGGATCATTTTTTTCTTTAGCTGCCTCTGTTCCAAAATAAGTGTCAACTTTAGTAGCAGTACAACTTTGTACTAAAGTTTGCACAAAGTTGAGAAACTTATTTTGGAACGGAGGGAGTACATATTTGCTATGAACTGTCAATCATTGAGATGCAATTGCATGCATGTTAGTCTCCTTTGTATTTGATGAAATGTTGCAACGGGCAACCTTGGACGCAAGATACATGTAACAGAAGCTGGAAGCTTCATAGCATTGTACAAATTTATCTTGCTGATAAATTACAGTACGTACTATACTAGTACTTCCTCCGTTCCTAAATATAAGTCTTTGTAGAGATTTCACCATGAACAACATGCGGATGTATATAGATGCATTTTAAGTGTAGATTCATTCATTTTGTTCCGTATGTAGTGGAATCTCTACAAAGACTTATATCTACTAGTAATAGCTAGCCCCCACTACTAGGAATTCTCTATCCTCTCCTTGAGCCACGTCATCAAAATTGATGTAGCCGTTAGATGAAGTAAATCAATCCATAATAGCCGTCTGATCTTGACGTTGAGAGGCTCCGCACTAAGCCACATGCAAGCATGCAAAAATACCGTGCCACATGCATGTTAGTGGGTTTTAGATAACATCAACATGTCTGCATGCAAGCATGCACCAGTAGCATGCATGTAAGTGAGATTTTAAGTCCCATTAACATGTCAAAAAGAAAAATATAATCCCATTATGCAGTAGGAGTTCAGGAGTTGGCTGACCTTTTTTCCTTACATGGGATGATCTAAATGATGATGGGAGTTTATTTAGTTTGGCTACCACATTTGTCATGCGGTTATAGAGTTTTTTTGTTCTATGAAATCGATAATTTTGCGCAGAGATATACCGTTGTTCCGCGCCAACGCGCGGGGACTCATCTAGTAATATTTAGGAACGGAGGGAGTACTATGTAAAGAGTTAGGTGTCGCACGGTTATAGTAGTGTGAGGTGGGGCATGTAATCACTGAGCCTGCGTGTTTTCACTGCTCTTGCACACCTCCGCTGTAAGAATGGAGAAAATTGTAATCTAGTAGTAGTAGTATACCTCCTTTCGCCCAAAGCGTGGGACATCCAGCAGTCCTACCACCTCAGTAATAAAGACCAATGAGCCGTCAAATCACATAGACCCAGCAGTAAGTTGGACGGACGAAGCAACCATCACTCTTGCGCCAATGAGAGGCCGCGTCCGCTCTGCCCGGGCATGAATGCGGCACCGATTCTTTGGAGCAGCACTGACCGTTTCGGGCGGGAAGCGCGCGCGGGTGATGGAGGGGCTTTGGGTGGGACAGGCTGGTCAGGAGTGGGCGTGGCAGCTGTCCGCATGTCCCTACCGGACACGCCCGCAAACGAGAGGATGCACCGACTCTCGCGGATAAAATCGTACACTACACAACATCTCTCCGCAGGAGTAGGTCGATCTGTTGCTCTCTCTAACACACACATGGTGTTAAACACACACACACACACACACACACACACACACACACACACACACACACACGCGCGCACGCACCTTGGTCCCGTTGCACCTTCTAACGTGACTTATTACACCTAGACGGAGGGAGTAGTAAGTATACGAGAAATGGTGGCACACTGACTTAAGTCGAATACAAGTGGCCAAAATTTGTGTGCATGTTATAATAAGGATTCACTTAAAGTAGTACATGAGCGAATAGAGGGATCAATTGGACAGTGTTCCCGAGCAGTAGCGAGATGTGTGAGGTAAGATACACCGCTGGCGCTTTTAATTTTTCTTATTAATTTGTTTGTTTCACCTTCTGACTGGTGGGACCCAACGTACTACATGGAGAGAGGTAAGGTGACTAAGGCTGCATTATTTCTGCACCACTGTGGATAGTCTTACCACCAAAGCCACATGACACAATTATGATTGAAATCCCAATGACTCCCACACACACAAAAAACACGGCATGCTTGTCACACGAATGCAGGAATGTATAAAAGGTTATTTCCCTCTCATTGAACATAACGGGAGGGTTGTGTAGCTGGTTAGCCTGTTCGCTCACTCTCTCGCCCTCTCCCACTGGAGCCTCAGCGCTTGTAGTTGCTCTCTTCACACTCTCTCGCCCTCTCCAGATCTAAACAAGACTTCGTTGGCCTCTCTCTCCCCTCACTGCTGCTCAAAGGGCCGGCAGGATCCGTCCGTCGGGAAGGGAAGGAGGCTTAACGATGTCGCCGTCGGTGAGGGACTACCGGCGTAGTTGTTCACTTTCCACCCAACGGTGGCGCGGGAGGGCCTCCGACCCCTTCTTCTTCGCCGCCGTCCCGTCTCCCACCGAACCACGCCCCAAGAACCTTAAGGTATAATTTACTTACTCCACATGCATTACTCTAGCTGCATGTATACCATGAATCTAGGACGTGGTTCAAAGAGGAAAGGAGTGGGGGAAAGTAGTGGGAAAAGTTGTATATAGCATGAATCTAGGACGTGGTTCAAAGAGGAAATGAAGGGGGAAAGTTGTATAGAATTAATCTAGGACGTGGTTCAAAGAGGAAAGGAATGGGGGAAAGTAGTGGGGAAAGTTGTATCGCATAAATCTAGGATGTGGTTCAAAGAGGAAAGGAAGGGGCAAAAGTACTAGTTCAAAAAGGAAAGGAAGGGACAAGGCTGTAGAGTTTGAGCAGGACTAGATGTGTTGCGCTCACATAGGGAAAGGTGTCTAAAGATAACAAAACTGGGACCAACACAAATATGCTCCTTGGTTGCTTGTTCTTTGTTGCAACAGACTGTGCATGACCACAGTACATCAGTAGATGCACATGGTGCTGGTGCGTCCACTATCCCGTGCAACTCATTAGCTGTTGTTAATCTAAGGCCCTGTTTGGTTAAAAACTCCCTAGTCCCTACCTACTGGGTTCCAGAGACTAAACATGGACTAGAGGTTATTAAATGACATGCTAAAAGACCATGTTACCCCTAGTAATGAACTAATAGAGACAAGGTGCGATGCATGGCAGGGGCAACTGTTGGAAAAAGTCTCAAAAAGACTCCCTCGCGGTCTTCTTTCTTTAGTCCCAAATGCCCACTTTTAGTCCCTAAAAGTCCCTCCTCTTTGGTTTAGATGGGACTGGCACGGAGTTTTTTTAGTCCCTACACCAAAATGTCCCTGTAAACAAACACCCTCTAATAATGCCACTAGAAAATTGATGCAATGCCACAGTTAAAAGCAAATTACATGTTTAACGAAATTTATTGTTAATATAATGTCTATGTTAATATTAATCAATGCCACCGTTTGAGAAATGCTACTGTCTTGCTTTCTTTCCCATTTAGATAAGGTAGATGCTTCTTTTTATTGGCTTCTGTGTCATCCACCGTTATTGACAACTAATTGTTTCCTTTGCACCTCTGTGTAAACAGGGTTATCTGCTTCACCTCGTTGCCATTGTGACCTTTTGTTGCACTGCATACATCACTTTTGTTTTAAGAGTGTTTTGTGCAGTTCAACCAAAATATCACACTGACAACGTTGCTTGATTGCTAGATCTTAGTGGAACTGCACAAGAGGAGATCTTACTTCCTGTCCGTTAAGGCGGATTTGGTTCAGATCTTCTTATTGTGAGTTGTTTGAATTCCGCATCATGAGAGGTTAGTACTAGCCTTCTTTCACATGATTCTGCAGTGTGCATTCATATGTTGTGCTACTTGTACAATAATGTTGCTTGATTTTAGTGAACTGCACAAATGGAGACAAGACTTCCAATCTGTATGTGCATCGTAATATCCCATTGAGGTAAGATAAGGATATTTCACAACTGCTGGCCTGTATTTTGCCACTTTCATCAAAAAATTAAGTTTAGTACTATACTTGTGCTCCTTAATTGACATGCCAAATCTTACATTGAAGGTGAAGCTTGTTTGTTATTGAAGCAAGTGATGAAGGGGAAGAACTAGGGGAAGAAAAACAAAAATCAACTCCCAGTGCTGTCATGAAAAAGTGGTATTGTCCTTGAGAAGTGCTTCATCTGTGATGTTTTAAATATTTCCTTTCCTTTTTTTCGAGCAAACAGTGATGCTAGCATTTAGTAGTCCTCTTGTCTTTGCACAACAGGATCATCCTCTTCTGAAGAAGAATATGGAGTACGTGAAGTGACTAGTTCCGATTATGCCAGGATGAAGAAGCCCTGTCTATCTTATCATCAGAAGGAGCAGTTGAAGGATGGTTACATTACTCCCCACAAGACCAAACTAACTTCAGCTCAGAAGGACTGACAAAATCTCCATTTTTTTGCTCTGATGCGCGAGTACAATGTTGTTCTAGGATTCTTTCTGGTGAGCTCCATTTTTCTAAAAGTGTGCTCTACATGGACCATGTATGTGCTTGTTGAAACTGTCAATTCATAGTACAATTTGCTCTATACTAATCACTTTTTTGTATTTGGGCAAACAGGGGTGCTCAGCTTGATTTCAATGGGAACTGCACAAAATGTTCATGAATACATCGAATCATTCATTTCCACCACAAGAAAGGAGGTGCCGATAAGTTCAAGGCGTTGCAACATATAAGGGCGATATCATACAACTTACGCGCAAATTTGGTTGATTTTGGTGGAACTGCACAAAAAGAACAGCTGGTTTATTTAGCATGAGGTGCCATGTCAATGTCCGAACTGATGGTAAACCCTGCCCATTCCACAATCGTAGGCATTTGATATTTTGGAATGGGACAACCTTGTCAAATTTTTTTCATCGATTTTAGCAAGACATGTGTTTGATATTTTCGAATGGGACGCCCTTGCTGTCAGCAGCGTCAATCAATTTTTTCTTTATTCTTTAGTTGTGAAGTAAATATTGCCTCTGACATGTGAGTCGCTGAGATGCATAATCATCGATTTTTTTGAATGTTCTCTATGAATTGCCAGGCCTGTGTGTTTGATTACAATGTATCGAAACGCTAAAAATCTGCTCAAACTCTTTGTACTCCTTCTGTTCCTTTTTACTTCACACATTGTGAAAGTGCATACTTTTTTGTATAAGATTGGTCAAAATAGAGATACTTTGACTGCAGACAAAACTTGTATGCAGACTAGAAAGGACCGGAGGGACTACATGTGAAACTGCTGCAAACGAGGTGATCACCCTGGGAAGAATGCTAGTACATATTGTTTTGCATGTTCATCCAATGCCAGTGATACAGGAATTCAAACTAATCAAAATAAATTCATTCATACACGGTCGGATTTCATATAAACATGCCAGATTTCATTACATTTCATACATTCTTCAACTAAAAAGGGGTGCGTTGGAGGTATAATTAATTAACCGAAGCTACCCACCTGTGTCCCGCTGAGCCGAACAGAAGCTTCAGTGACTTAACTGCAGGTCCAGTTATGTAACTGACATGTGGCCTGTTGGGCCCACGTGTCAGTCAGCCAACTGCACCAGCAGTTAAGTAGAAGCAGTGTTATTCTCCAGCAGAACTCCCCGACTCCACGTCGCCGCCAAGAAGCTAACCGGCCGTCAATGGTCAACCCGCCTAGCTTGGCTTCAACAGGAGGGTAGCAGCGGTGGCCTTACTTGGACCCGAGCGGCGGCGACCTACCATGTTCTACTCTTCCTCATTTTCTGTGTGGCGCGGCCTCGACGGAGCTGGCGATGTCCTCTATCTCGTTGCCGGCGGGCGGCGCCTCAGCGGAGCGGTGGAAATCCTTCCCCGCGTTGCTGGCAGGGTGGGGCCTCGGGTGAGCCGGCGATGTCCTTTGCCTCATTGTTGGCAGGGTGGGGCCTCGGCGGAGCCGGCAGTGTCCCCTGCCTCGTTGTTGGCGCCGCAGGGCCTCGGCGGAGCAGGGCCTCGTCGACGCCAGCAGAGCGGGGACTCGTCGGAGCTGGCATTGTCCTCTGCCTCGTCCTCGGTCTCGCCAAACAGCGCCTCGCCCGCTTCATCGCCCTCTTTGCTAGCCTCTTTGTAGGCGGCCGCAGCTTCCGCCACCCGCATGCGCTCCCGCCAGCGCTCGAGGCAGCCCTTGCGGGCGGAGCCGTATGAGTCGAGCAGCACCTCCTGCTCCGCCCGCTCCGCGACGATCTGCTCCTCCGCCTGCAGATGCTCCTGGAGGAGATGGTGGTTGTAGGCGGTGTCGGCCTGCGCCTCCCGGAACTGCTCCTGACGCATCTTCCTCACACTGTCCATATATTGGGCACGGGCCTCGCCGATGGTCATGGTGTAATGCACCTGCGAGGATGGCACGTAGGAGGGGGTTGGCGCCGGATCGTCGACTACCATGTTCTCCATTGGGACGTCGTCATCCTCCGGCTGCCTGTCGGCCAGCCGATCGGAAGCAATGGCTACCATCTCCTTGTGGTCCGTCGTCCGCCCGTCCCGAAGAGCGCTGAAGCATGAGGAAGCCATGGTGGGCAGTAGTGGTGTGGACAGGAGAAAGGGAACGGATGCAGATGACTGCAGCTATGGCCGGCACAACAGTTTATATAGCAATGGTGGGCGGGCGGAGGGACGGACGTGTGGCGCCGGAGTAGCCGCCTCGGCAACCGCGTATCATTAATGTGGGCGGCAGATGGACGGACGGATGACACTTGTGTCTTTTGAAGGCAGAGCAATCTCCTGCACCGAGAAGCGGGGCGGGCAGCGCTGACTGTTTCGGGCGGAAAGCGCGCACGGGCGAGGAGATGACTTTACTTGGAGAGGATGACAATGGGGACTGTTGGTGTCAAAACCGGCGGATCTCGGGTAGGGGGTCCCGAAGCGTCTAGGCCGGATGGTAACAGGAGGCAAGGGACACGAAGTTTTACCCAGGTTCGGGCCCTCTCAATGGAGGTAAAACCCTACGTCCTGCTTGATTAATATTGATGATATGGGTAGTGCAAGAGTAGATCTACCACGAGATCAGAGAGGCTAAACCCTAGAAGCTAACCTATGGTATGATTGTTGTTGTGTATGTTGTCCTACGGACTAAAACCCTCCGGTTTATATAGACACCGGAGAGGGTTAGGGTTACACAAAGTCGGTTACAATGGTAGGAGATCTACATATCCGTATCGCCAAGCTTGCCTTCCACGCCAAGGAAAGTCCCTTCCGTACACGGGACGAAGTCTTCAATCTTGTATCTTCATAGTCCGGGAGTCCGGCTAAAGGTATAGTCCGGCCATTCGGACACCCCCTAATCCAGGACTCCCTTAGTAGCCCCTGAACCAGGCTTCAATGACGACGAGTCCGGCGCGCAGATTGTCTTCGGCATTGCAAGGCGGGTTCCTCCTCCAAGTACTTTATAGAAGATTTTGAACACAAAGATAATGTCCGGCTCTGCAAAATAAGTTTCCACATATTGCCATAAAAAGAATAACATTTACACAAATCTAATCTGCTGACGTATTCCGTAGTGTGACACACCACGGCCAAGCCTTTATCCGAGTCCTTTTATTATCCCACCTCAGCGCGTCATGCGAGGCGGTTTCCTTGGCAAGTCTTGTTAAAGCAGAGATCGTGTCCCCTTATTCTGGGATTCTCATAAATACGGGCGTGGGTAACCCAACCGCGCCATTGATTACGGCGCTTGGAGATAAGCGAGTTTTACCAGGCTGGTGGGGACACGTAGTTGCATCCACCCATATAAGGGGATAAGGATCCACCTTTTCACCTATGCCTTCTTCCTCCCTTGCTTATCCATTCCCGCGCACTCGAGCTCCAGCGCCCAAGTCCGCACTCCCCACCTCAACCTTCTCCAGCCATGTCCGGAGCGGGAGGCAAGTGGATGGTCTCCTCCGTCACGAAGGGACACATCAAAAAACTGAGGAAGGCTGGATACTTGTCTAACGACATCACGTACCGGCTTCCCGAAAAGGGGCAGCTCATCCCCACCCCTAGGCCCCATGAGAGGGTGGTGTTCCTCCCCCATTTCCTCCGCGGACTAGGCTTCGCTCTTCACCCATTTGTCCGGGGGCTCATGTTCTACTATGGCCTGGATTTCCACGATTTGGCCCCGAACTTTGTCCTCAACATCTCGGCGTTTATCGTCGTGTGCGAGGCTTTCCTCCGCATCCGCCCCCATTTTGGCCTATGGCTCAAGACTTTCAATGTCAAGCTGAAGGTGGTGCGCGGCAACCAGGCGGAGTGCGGAGGCGCCATGGTGGGCAAGATGCCCAACATCTTATGGCTCGAGGGCTCCTTTGTGGAGACCCTGAAGGGGTGGCAATTGGGGTGGTTTTACATCACCGAGCCGCGCGACCCCGAATGTGTCGCAGCCCCCGAGTTTCGATCCGGACCCCCTACACGGCTCACCTCCTGGAAGGAGACGGGCCTGTCGTGGGGTAAAAAAGGAGAGCTGACCGGACTCCAAACATGCGTCCAAACCCTGGTGGACAAGAAGCTCAAACTTGTCAACATAGTCCAGGTTATGCTCATCTGCCTGATCCTCCCGTGTCAACAATGGGCTTTCAACCTGTGGGAGTTCGACCCGGCGCGGCACCGAACTCTGAGCAGGCTCTTCGACACGACGTACGAAGATGCCTGGAAGGTGCTTTTCAAGGGCGCTGAGGGCCCCGCATCCACTACTGAGGATCGCGGATTCAGTACGCAGCGTCACGCTCATGCGGTAAGCTGTTTTTTCCTTTTACAAGGTATCAGTTTTTCATAGTTTAACTCCATGCGGGATCTAAGCTCCCTTACCTTTGACAGGATTGGCAGGAGACGTCTGGACAGATCAACTGTCCGGATCCTTTGCCCGAAGGCCCAGCGAACGCTCATTTGGCGAAGCTGCTGGTTCCGGCACCCCATGTGGTGCCGGAGAAGAAGGCCAAGAAGAGGGCCACGGGGACTGGAAAGAGTGCCCGGTGCCTGGAGGTGTCGGATCCCTCATCCGACGACTCCAAGATGCACTCCTCCGATGAAGACGAGGAGGAGGAAGAAGAGACCCCTCCCCCTCCAGCGGGGGAAGGAAAGAAAAGGAAGGCCGCCCCAGCTGGGGAGGCCGAAGGGTCCAAGAAGGGGAAAACCCTTCATCCGGACAACTCCACCGACACCGACGACGGCGGAGAGGAGTGGCCGCCTAGGGCCAAGCCCCTGGCTAAATTGTAAGTATCCGGATACCCGAGTAATTCATAGTATTCCTTTGTTGCACAGCTTTCCCTTATGTCGAATATGTTTATGTAGCCCACCCAAAGACCGGCTCGACACGTCGTCGAGCGGTTCACCGGACTCGTCGGATGTGAATTCGCTTCCGACGGCTTCCTCCCCCCGCCCTATGGACGACACCGAAGTGTTGTCCCAACAGGTTCCAATCCGAGAGGAGGTGGTCCTGGAGTTGCCGCAAGGCGACCTCCCGGACCCCAGGAGTGAAGGGGACAGAACCCCCCAGGGCTCCAAGTCTGGCCCTAGGCCGGACACCGCTCCGCAACCTTCAAAGGTTCCAGAGTCCGGCGGGCGACCTCCTTCCAAGAGGAGCAAGCCCACCGTGCCTGGGACCCCCGTCCAATCAGAGGCACCGAAAAATCTATTGGAGGTGCTCA
The DNA here is from genome assembly GCF_018294505.1 of Triticum aestivum. Lineage (NCBI taxonomy): Eukaryota > Viridiplantae > Streptophyta > Magnoliopsida > Poales > Poaceae > Triticum > Triticum aestivum. The sequence continues at coordinate 117,111,067 of NC_057794.1, read as the reverse complement.
AAGGCGCCTCCATCGACGAGGGGCACCGCACCATTATGAGTGCGGTGGTCCAGAAGGTTCAGTCCGCCAAGAGCGGATTGACTGAAGCTTGTACTAGCCTTTTAACAAGCTTTGAGGTAAGTAAAAAATGTGTAAATAATATTACCGCATAGACAGTAGCCCCTGATGCTCTGTTTGGCGTTCGGGAAGAAAAGCCGAAAAGAGGATCAAAATGAAATTCGCAGGAGTCTAACAAAAAGGAGTCAATATGCGTATGCAGGCTTCTCTGCTGGCGTCCGCCATACTGACTACGGAAGTGAACACGCTAAAGCAGAACCTCGAGCAGTCCGAGCGAGAGCTCGAGCGTGCCAAGAAGCAGCTCGAGGAGAAGGAAGGTAAGAAATACCTTATTTTAAATATATATATATATATATATATAAGTGAAATTGCAAAAAATGACAGGATCATCGTGGCTATTGTAGGGGCCACGTCTGAGGTGGCAACCCTTAAGCAAGCGCTGGTCGAGGCCGAGAAGAGGGCGGCCATGGAGCGCACCGAGCGGGAGAAGTATGAGGCCGAGGTTGGCAAGGTGCGGCAAGAGCTCCAGGCTCTCATGGAAAAACATGAGAGTTTGGAGCTTGACTCAAAGACGCGAGTGTCCGAGCTCGCGGTGGCTATTGAAAATGCCAAGTCTGCCAAGGCCGAATCCCAGAAGACCCTCCAGGAGTTGGATGAGGTGAAGAAGATAGCGGCAGGTAACACATAAACGTGAGTTACTTGTTACTTACCCGAATCCGGAGCTCTCCAGGAGAGTTCGCAGATCTTCCCCGGAGTGTGTCCGATGTCACCGCATTCTATCGAGCCGAGGAGGGCAGCTCGACAGAGAAGGTGTTCTGGTCTCAGTATGCTGAGGCCGGACACCCCATGGCCCTAAGCAACCAGCTGAAGCAACTGGTCGAGCTCCACAAGGCGGCCGAACAGGCCATGAAGGGCCTCATAGTTCGGCTGTGGCCTGGAGAGGCTCTGCCTGGGAGCTATTTCAGGCTGGTGCAGCGGCTGGTGGAGGCCTGTCCAAGGCTCGAAGTCATCAAGCGCTCCGTCTGCATTGAAGGTGCCCGTAGGGCCCTTGCCCGTGCTAAGATGCACTGGGGCAAGCTGGATGCTGAGAAGCCTGTGAAGGACGGGCCACCGCCGGGAAAAGAGCATCGCAAGCCCGAGAATTATTATAAGGATGTTCTGAAGGGTGCCTGCCTTGTGGCGGATGAATGTTCTAGGGATGTAATTTTTGAGTGAAACTTGCTCGTTTTGTCCTATGCACTGAAAACTTGTTCATATGCGCTAAGCAATGCTGTTGGAATTTAAAATATTACCTTTTGTGTGGCTGTTTATCAATTCTGAGAGATGGCGAGTCATCGGCTTCTGCCCCCGTGCCGCTAGTGCTGGGGTGTTCGGGGATAAACCTGAGCACTCTTTTTCCCATGTTTGGGTCCTTCGAGGGAGGCGCTCAGCCCAACGAACAAGGCAATCGGACTATAATGCGTGAACACTCTCACTTAGCCATAGAATTCTATAATTTTAAATTTCAGCAAAGCCCCTGGTATTCGGAAGACCGAGTTCAGGGCGCTATCCACGACTTGGCCGGACAGAGCCGACTCCTCGCTCTAAGCGGCATAAGTCTTTAGGGACTCGAAAAACCTCTCGAACAGCGACCAGCTCTCGCTTCATCATGACAATCAGTTTTAGCTTTCTCCACTGAGGTGCTCGACCCAGCTCAACTGGGGCACAATCGCAGTGGTTCTCCTAGTGCTACCTTAGCCGATATAGCGAAACGTAAGGCACCAAAACATAGGAGGCGGGAAAACCCAACTACTGACCCAAGACATGATTCGGAGCCGATGCATATAATGCTATAAGTTCGGGGTGCCGCACTTGTTAAAGTGTTCAGACTTCTCACACCATGTTGAGGGGTACTGAAGCCCCTGGCGTATTTTGGCCGTACCAAAGTGTACGGGTGCAACATGTCGTTAAGGAACATATATTAAAAAAGAGTAATGCAAAAATAGACAAAAGCTAGGCATTGTTTATTAAAGAGGATTGCGATCAAAGCAGAACGATACAAATAATGCGATAAGCAAAAGGTTGGACTATTTAACATGTCCGTTCCAGGGGCAAGCTGCGGAATAGTATGCGAAACAGGTATACTGCTCGTGATAGAGACCACCTAGGAGTTTCGTAATGCGGCGTGGCTTGTCTGCTTCCCTGGTTCTTGCATCGTTTGTGCGACAATTGAACTGCCGAACAGGCCTTTCGAAGAGTGGAGCCCTGAAAGTAAGAGAAAATTAAAAAATCGGTAGCCCCTGGTGCGGTTTAAGCCGTGTTTCGGGCGTGCCGTGATGGTGCCCCTCCCCCTGTACCCATGGTATTTCTAGAGCGTAGTTATGTATGCGAAGTACTGGTGTCGCATTTTTGCGAGGGCTGGGGTTGGGGCCGCATTGTTGTGCCTGCTCGGATCGTGCCAGGCGGTCTTGTTGTAGGTTAATCTGGGCGCGCTTGACGGTGTCCGGTCGTTTAATGGCCGGATTGGAGAACTGCCTGGAGAGGCTGCTTTGTACTTCCGCTGCAAGGGCCGATGTGTGCTCCTCCGTTCGGAGGGAGTGTTTGGTGTTTCCATTGACCGTAATTACTCCTCGAGGGCCTAGCATCTTGAGCTTAAGGTATGCGTAGTGCGGTACCGCATTGAACTTGGCGAATGCGGTTCGCCCGAGCAGTGCGTGATAGCCACTGCAGAATGGGACTATGTCGAAGATTAACTCCTCGCTTCAGAAATTATCCGGAGATCCGAAGACCACTTCAAGTGTGACTGAGCCTGTATAGTTGGCCTCTACACCTGGTATTACGCCTTTAAAGGTCGTTTTGGTGGGCTTAATCCTCGAGGGATCTATGCCCATTTTCCGCACTATATCCTGGTAAAGCAGGTTCAGGCTACTGCCCCCGTCCATAAGGACTCTAGTGAGATGAAATCCGTCAATAATTGGGTCTAGAACCAATGAAGCGAATCCTCCATGGGTCTAGTGGGATGGTCCCTTCGATCAAAGGTGATCGGGCAGGAGGACCATGGGTTGAACTTTGGGGCGATTGGCTCTACCGCGTATACGTCCCTTAACGCGCGCTTCTGCTCCCTTTTGGGGACGTGGGTTATGTATATCATGTTCACCGTCCGCACTTGTGTGGGGAAACCCTTTTGTCCACTGTTGTTCGGCAGCCGGGGCTCCTCGTCGTTATCGCTATGCAGCCCCTTGTCTTCATTTTCGGCATTTAACTTGCCTGCCTGCTTGAACACCCAACAATCCCTATTGGTGTGATTGGCCGGCTTTTCGGGGTGCCATGTATCTGGCACAAGCGGTCGAGTATTCGGTCCAAACTGGACGGGCCCCTAGGATTCCTTTCGAATGCCTTTTTCCACTGACCGGATTTAGAGCCTCTGAATCCGGCATTAACTACCGTATCCTCAGCATTGTCGCCGTTAATGCGGCGCTTCTGCTTGTTGCGACGCGACCTGCCACTACTGTCGCTGGTATCCAAATTACCAGGGTTCTTGGTCATATTGTTGCTACGAGCAAGCCAGCTGTCTTCTCCCGCGCAAAAGCGGGTCATGAGTGTCGTGAGTGCTGCCATACACTTCGGCTTTTCCTGTCCAAGGTGCCGGGCAAGCCACTCGTCACGGATATTGTGCTTGAAGGCTGCTAGGGCCTCAGCATCCGGACAGTCGACTATTTGATTTTTCTTTGTTAGGAACCATGTCCAGAATTGCCTGGCCGATTCCTCTGGCTGCTGAATTACGTGACTTACGTCATCGGCGTCTGGGGGTCGCACATAAGTGCCCTGGAAATTGTCAAGGAATGCGGCTTCCAGGTCCTCCCAACAACTGATTGATCCTGTTGGCAAGCTATTAAGCCAATGCCGAGCTGGTCCTTTAAGCTTGAGTGGGAGGTATTTGATGGCGTGGAAATCATCGCCGCGGGCCATGTGGATATGAAGGAGATAATCCTCGATCCATACCGTAGGATCTGTTGTGCCATCATATGATTCGATGTTTACGGGTTTGAAACCCTCGGGGATTTGATGATCCATTACTTCGTCTGTGAAGCATAGTGGGTGTGCGGCGCCTCTTACTGGGCTATATCACGACGTAGCTCCAATGAGCTTTGTCTTCTGTGTTCGGCCCTACCGGATTTATGTCCGGCGTGACGGTTATTGTCTCGAGTCGTGGGGCGCCCACACGATCCGTAGATCGATCTTGTTTGCCTTGCCTTGTCCTCCAACATATCTCGCAGGTCTGGCACATTTTCCCCTACCTTGGTATGGGGTGCGGCTTGAGTGGAGGACCGAGAGGCCTCTCTGTCGCGGCCACGAGGTGGCCGGTCGGCCGTATCAAGTGCTTCCTCCTCTAACTGGGGTAGCAACCTGCGCTTTGGGTAGCTCTTGGAGGGGCCTTCGAGTTTATGCTCTTCGGCCGCAAGGACTTTAGTCCATCTATCGACTAGCAAATCTTGATCAGCTCTAAGTTGTTGCTGTTTTTTCTTGAGGCTTCTTGCCGTGGCCATAAGCCTGCGTTGAAAACGCTCTTGCTCGACGGGATCCTCTGGTACGATGAATTCGTCATCGTCGAGGCTTGCCTCGTCTTCGGAGGGAGGCATATGATTATCGTCCTTGACCTCTCTGTCTGCCGCTCTCTCATGAGGGCTGGTTTCTCCATCCTCCTGTGCTGAATCTTGCGGGAGGGGGTTTTCTTCGGCACTCTCCGGAGTATTATTATCTCCCGTGCTGGAATCGCTGTATTTGTTTTGGCGGGATTTTGAGCGGCGCCGCTGGTGCCGGTGCTTAGGGTGTTTCTTGGAGGGGTCATCCTCCGTTGTTCCATCGCCATCTCCTTCTTTTGGGGTGTCCACCATGTATATGTCATATGATGAGGTGGCCTTCCAGGGCCCGATAGGCGCTGGTTCTTCATCGTCTCCTTCATCGGCGTCCATATCGTCGATGTCTTTGGAGTCGAAGTCGAGCATGTCGGTTAAATCATCGACAGTGGCTACAAAGTGGGTGGTGGGTGGGCTTTGAATTTCTTCATCGTCCGTACCCCAACCTTGCTGACCGTAGTCCGGCTAGGGCTCTCCTGATAAAGAGAGAGACTTTAGTGTCTTCGGAATAGCGCCGAAAGGCGAGTGTTGGAAGATGTTTGTGGTAGTAAACTCCATGATCGGCGCCCAATCGGATTCGATCGGCAGGGGCGCGGAGGGTTCGGAGTCCGGAGAGGAGTCCGGCTCCTTGGAGTCACGAGTCTCGCGGAGTGCGGGGCTGATGTTCGGCTCGATCGTCGTTGGGATCGCAGCCCCCGAGGCGGCGTCCAACCACCCATCCTCGATTGGCGCAGTTGGCTCCGAATTAAGGGTCGAAGCCGATGCGGGTGCGGCCTCCAGGGCACTGTTCGACAGCAGAGCTAGATCATGCTCGTCGTGATAGTGCAGCACGCTCGGCAGTGGCTCGAATCCGTCGAAGATCAAGTCCCCGCGGATGTCAGCCGTGTAGTTTAAGCTTCCAAATCTGACCTGACGGCCAGGGGCATAGCTTTCGATCTGCTCCAGATGGCCAAGTGAATTGGCCCGTAGTGCGAAGCCGCTGAAGACGAAGATCTGTCCGGGGAGGAAGGTCTCACCCTGGACTGCATCGCTATTGATGATCATAGGAGCCATCGAGCCTGACGGCGACGACATAGAGGAACTCTCAATGAAAGCACCAATGTCGGTGTCAAAACCGGTGGATCTCGGGTAGGGGGTCCCGAACTGTGCGTCTAGGCCGGATGGTAACAGGACACAAGGGACACGAAGTTTTACCCAGGTTCGGGCCCTCTCGATGGAGGTAAAACCCTACGTCCTGCTTGATTAATATTGATGATATCGGTAGTACAAGAGTAGATCTACCACGAGATCGGAGAGGCTAAACCCTAGAAGCTAGCCTATGGTATGATTGTTGTTGTGTATGTTGTCCTACGGACAAAAACCCTCCTGTTTATATAGACACCGGAGAGAGTTAGGGTTACACAAAGTCGGTTACAATGGTAGGAGATCTGCATATCCGTATCGCCAAGCTTGTCTTCCACGCCAAGGAAACTCCCTTCCGGACACGGGACGAAGTCTTCAATCTTGTATCTTCATAGTCCAGGAGTATGGCTGAAGGTATAGTCCGGCCATCCGGACACCCCCTAATCCAGGACTCCCTCAGGGACCCACCAGTTCCATAGCCTATGTATGCAACTGCCTCCATCTAGGTGAATAAGTCGTATTGGAAGGTGCATCACGACCTAGGTGCAAGCAGATTGGTGGAAAAGAAGAATATTTCTCTCTTCTAAACACAACATTTAATCACAGCAGTTAAGAGGATGCCTTATTAGCTACCCATGCAGTCCATCGTAATTCATAGCATGCAAAGCGCTTTTATTTCTTTCCTAATAACCGCATGGACGTGCTGCATGCATTGGTCCTTGCCCGAGCAAAAAAAAGGGAGGAAAGGGGTTTCCATGGGAGACAACGAGGCAGAGGTGGAAGCGCTCGCTGGAGTTATTTATTTTGCTTCCCCCTGGTTTCCTGACATCACGGTCCCACACCATTGTCAACCTATGTAGTACTAGTCAATAAACGATAGAATTGCACAAGAAGCGGCCGACAGCTAGGACCAAGCAGCTCGAGCAGTATTTGTGTTTTTGAGGTGTGAGCACTGCAGAGTTTTTCGCTGTTTAGCCCAGATATTAATTTTTCTCCTCTAAACAACAACGAAAACATTGCTGCAGGTATTAACTGGGCGGGCTGTGGCCCGTCTAGCCTAGGCCAGATATCCAACCCAGATATTAATTTTTTTCAAGCTGAAAATGGCTAGGCCAGCTATACATTTTTTAGGAATACCCAGTCAAGGTCAAGTTGTTATTCTCCGCCCCGCTGGGCTGCAAATCTTTCCTAGGAGGGATGCATTAGGCTTAACAAGAAAATGGGCTTTAAGAAATAATAAATGGGATGTAATTACAAAAACCGGGCAGTAACTATAAAAAATGCACCAAACACGTGATTACTTTATAAAATATTATTTTTGGATATTGAAAATTTTAATTTCATTAATTGTTGCGAGCGCAATGTTTCATTGGATTTTTACGTAATATAAATTTATATTGAAATTGTATTTAATGTGACTAGAAGTTTCTGGATAAAAATATTTTGGATCCCATCAAAATGTGGGAAATTTTATTGAATTCTGTTTTGAACGGTTGGTTGAAATGGGCTGTACTTTTAACAAACTGTAAATGGGTTGTAGTAAATTCCATTAGAATTCAAAAATGGGCTACACATTCTTACAAATCTCAAATGGGCTATAAGTTTTCTGCCACACACTTCTGGCCTTACTAAGTTGACGCGTCCCCTAAAAAATAGAGTTGACGCGTATGCAAGGCTTTGTCAACTTATAGTCAACACACGGTTCTAGGAGCAGTGGCCGTTGGTGAAGGAAATATGCCCTAGAGGCAATAATAAAGTTATTATTTATTTCCTTATTTCATGATAAATGTTTATTATTCAAGCTACAATTGTATTAACCGGAAACATAATACATGTGTGAATACATAGACGAACAGAGTGTCACTAGTATGCCTCTACTTGACTAGCTCGTTGAATCAAAGATGGTTAAGTTTCCTATCCATAGACATGAGTTGTCATTTGATTAACGGGGTCACATCATTAGAGAATGATGTGATTGACTTGACCCATTCCGTTAGCATAGAACTTGATCGTTTAGTTTGTTGCTATTGCTTTCTTCATGACTTATACATGTTCCTATGACTATGAGATTATGCAACTCCCGTTTACCGGAGGAACACTTTGTGTGCTATCAAACGTCACAACGTAACTGGGTGATTATAAAGGTGCTCTACATGTGTCTCCAAAGGTACTTGTTGGGTTGGCGTATTTCGAGATTAGAATTTGTCACTACGATTGTCGGAGAGGTATCTCTGGGCCCTCTCGGTAATGCACATCACTTAAAGCCTTCAAGCATTGCAACTAATAAGTTAGTTGTGGGATGATGTATTACAGAACGAGTAAAGAGACTTGCAGGTAACGAGATTGAACTAGGTATTGAGATACCGACGATCGAATCTCGGGCAAGTAACATACCGATGACAAAGGGAACAATGTATGTTGTTATGCGGTTTGACCGATAAAGATCTTCGTAGAATATGTGGGAGCCAATATGAGCATCCAGGTTCCGCTATTGGTTATTGGCCGGAGACGTGTCTCGGTCATGTCTACATAGTTCTTGAACCCGTAGGGTCCGCACGCTTAAAGTTTCCGTGACGATTGTATTATGAGTTTATGTGATTTGATGTACTGAAGGTAGTTCGGAGTCCCGGATGAGATCGGGGACATGACGAGGAGTCTCGAAATGGTCGAGACGTAAAGATCGATATATTGGACGACTATATTCGGACATCGGAAAGGTTCCGAGTGATTCTGGTATTTTCGGGAGTACCGGGGAGTTACGGGAATTCATATTGGGCCTTAATGGGCCATAGGGGAAAGAAGAGAAAGGCCTCAAAGGGTGGCCGCACCCCTCCCCATGGGCTGATCGGAATTGGACTAGGGAGGGGGGGGGCGCCCCCTTCCTTCCTTCTCCTTTTCCCTTCCCTTTCCTTCCCTCCTACTCCTACTACTTGGAAGGGCTCCTAGTTCTACTAGGAAAGGGGGAATCCTACTCTCGGTGGGAGTAGGACTCCCCTAGGGCGCGCCATAGAGAGGGTCGGCCCTCCCCCTCCTCCACTCCTTTATATACATGGCCAGGGGGCACCTCATAGACACACAAGTTGATCAGTTGAACTTTCCCAGCCGTGTGCGGTGCCCCCCTTCACCATATCCCACCTAGGTCATATCGTAGCGGTGCTTAGGCGAAGCCCTGCATCGGTAGCAACATAATCACTATCACCACGCCGTCGTGCTGACAGAACTCTTCCGTGAAGCTTTGCTGGATCGGAGTTCGTGGGACGTCATCGAGCTAAACGTGTGCTGAACTCGGAGGTGCCGTGCATTCGGTACTTGGATCGGTCGGATCGTGAAGACGTTCGACTACATCAACCGCGTTGTGCTAACGCTTCCGCTTTCGGTCTACGAGGGTACATGGACAACACTCTCCCATCTCGTTGCTATGCATCACCATGATCTTGCGTGTGCGTAGGAAATTTTTTGAAATTACTACGTTCCCCAACAGTTGGATGTCCATCCAATGGATGCCATGCTTCTTCTTCAATCTTGGATATTCTAGCTTTACCCACCCAAAAAATGATTTCTCCCCCTAACATCTGGGGCGCACCGTTTCGGAAGCTGACCTTGGGCCTACTATGTTGACGTACCAAGGGCTTTGTCAACTTAGTCAATATAAACGATTCTAGCTGCAGTGACCGTACGATGTGCATCCAATGGCCGTAGTGCTTCTTCAACCTCTGGTCTTCTTACTCCAACCGCCCAAAGCAGCGCTGGTCGTGCTGCCTGCTTCGGCCTCCCATGGCCAGCTGTGCTGCCGTGGAGGCCTCACCGCCCCCTACTATTCCCACCGCTGGCCAGGCCCTGCGGTGATGGCAGCCTCACACCGTAGCCGAATGAGTGAAGCCTCATACTCCTCTCCGTGTGGGCATCCACTATCGTGTCTTCGCCGGCTCCGCGTCGTCCCCTTCCTAGGCCTCGTCGTCGTCCACCGCCCTGGTGCTCTCAGCGCGGCGTGGTCAACGTGGAAGGAACGACTTCCATCGGATGTGGACTGTACGCGGAGAGGCTGACAGCTGGGTCCACGGCGGCAGCAAGGAAGTGCCTCCTTATTACGTAGAAAATAATGATTCCTCCACCTGACAGCAGGGACCCACCGGACGGGCCACCAGTATTTTGCGAAAAAAATTGTTTCCCCCTGAATGCTAGGACCCACCGGACGGGCCACCGTATTTCGTGAAAAAAAGCGTTCCCCCCGCTGTCAGCTCGGACCCACCGTAAGTGCCTCCTTATTATGCACAAAAAATGAATAATCCCCCGGCTAGCTGGGACCCACCTTGCTGGGAGACTGACTTGTGGGCCTACTAAGTTGATGGGGACGAAGGGCTTTGTCAACTTAGTCAATATGAACGATTCTAGCTCCAGTGACCGTATGATGTCCACCCAACGGCCGTAGTGCTTTTTCAACCTCTGGTCTTCTTGCTCCAGCCGGCCAAAGCAGCACCGGTCGTGCCGCATGCTCCTGCCTCCCGTGGCCGGCTGTGCTGCCGCAGAGGCCTCACCGCCCCTACTATTCCCACCGCTGGCCAGGCCCTGCGGCGACGGCAGCCTCGCACCGGAGCCGAACCAGTGAACCCTCGTAGTCCTCTCCGCGCGGGCTTCCACTGCCGCGTCGTCCCCTTCCTAGGCCTCGCCGTCGTCCACCGCCGTGGTGCTCTCCGCACGGTGTGGTCAACATGGTCAAGGAACGACTTCCATCGGAAGAGTACTATACGTGGAGAGGCTGACAGCTGGGTCCACGGCCACAACACAATTTTTGTGATTTGCCAAGTAAGTCGCTTTGTCAGGCCTGTTGGGCTGCAAATCTTTCAAGACGAGGAGAGCTTTCATTCGGCTGGCCGAGAAAATGGCCCATCAGTAATGAGAAATGGGATGTACATTTTTAAAACACATCAAACCAGCAATTAGTTTCAAATAGCTTTTTTTCATTTCAAGATTTTAAATTATTAATTTTTATGCGTGGAGAATTTGTTGGATTTTATATTGATATACATTTATTTTTAGAATCAGTTTGAATGTGAGTCAAAATTTCGAGATTAAAAACAGTTCGGACCGCACTGAAATATGCAAAATTACGTATAATTTTTGAACCATTGCCACAATATGGGCTTTAATGCTAACAAAAAGAGTATGGGCTCCAAAAAAACCTTAAGAATTAGCAAATGGGCTGTAAATTATTAGAAATAATGGCAGATGGGTTGTATGATGTTTTCCATAGATTTGAGGCTTTCCTAAAAAAAGGATGACGCACAAGCACTGACTGTTGGATGTCCATCCAACGGCCGTCGTGCTTCTTCAGTCTCTGCTCTTCCTGCTCCAACCGCTCAAACAAGGGCCGGCGGGATTGCCTGCTCCCTCCTCCTCACGGCCGGCTGTGCTGCCGTGCAGGCCTCACCGCCCGACCGTACTCCCATCGCTGGCCTAGCCATCCCTCTACTCACCCACACCTGCTGTTATTCTCCGGCGACGGTAGATGAACCAGTAAACCCTCGTACAATCGTACTCCCCTCCGCACGGGAAACAACTGCCGAGTCTTCCCTGCCTCCGTGTCGTCCCCTTCCTAGGCCTCGCCATCGGCCACCGCCCTGGTGCTCTCGGCACGGCGTGGTTAATGTGGTCATGGAACGACTTCCATTGGACGTGGACTGTACGTGGAGAGGCTGACAGCTGGGTCCACGGCCGCAGCAAGGAAGTGCCTCCTTATTACGCGGAAAATAATGATTCCTCCACCTGACAGCTGGGACCCACCGGACGAGCCACGATATTTCACGAAAAAAACGTTTCCCCCTGACTGCTGGGACCCACCAGCTACATCTTCGCACGCAAAGAAGTGCGTCCGGGCAAAAAAACGATTCACCCCCTGACTGCTGGGACCCACCAGCTACATCTTCGCAGGAAAGGAACTGCCTGACAGTCGGGACCCACCTGGTCGAAGCGTATGTAGCATTGTCATTCTGGTTGCGAACGTGTATGTACATACTGGTCGATGTAGAGGCACACGTGTCGTAGTAGAGGCGCGCACGTGTCGTAGTAGAGGCGCGCATGTAGCATGTACACGTACGTACAACGGCCAGGGTGCAAGAAAGAAAATACAGCCACGTATGTGTACATACGGTCAGGGTCTCGAACGCCTACTCGCGCCTACGTACGGCCAGGGCTCGTGTACATTGCTGGGTCGAAACGGAGAAACAGCATCGTCGTCGTGTTCATGGGGAGGGAACGGAATGCGTCGTGTTCATTGGGAGGGCTTGGACGGAACAGACGATGGAAACGAGGCCTGGCGTACCGCAGAACGGAGGAAACAGCCTTGTGTTCGACCGGCCACGTTCGAAATGGGATCCTGTTCATCAGGAGGGATCTGGCGTACCGCAAAACGGAGGAAACGGACCTCCTACGGTCGAAACGGACCTCCTATGATCGAAACGGGGGTCCTGTTGATCGGGAGGGGTGTGGCGTACCGCAAAACGGATGAAACGAATTTGTGTTGGAGCGCTATGGTCGAAACGGGGGTCCTGTTCATCGGGAGGGGTGTGGCGTACCACAAAACGGGACTCCACGGGATACTGTTCATCTCCACTGTCGACCCCCTCCAGCCTCCACGAGCTACTGTTCATCCACCGTCGACCTCCTCCAGCCTCCACCTGCGACTATTCATCCACGGGCTCCTGTTCATCCAACCTCCACCGCGCGCTACTCCACCGGCTACTATTCAACCAACCCTCTCCACGGGCTCTTGTTCAACCTCCCCTCCACGTGCTACTGTTCATCCTGCCCTCCACCGTCTACTGTTCATCCTACCCTCCACGGGGTGGTCCTGTTCATCCAGCCCTCCACGGGGTCCTGTTCATCCAGCCCCAACCGGCTCGATCGATCGGGGTCATGTTCATCCAGAGGCAACACCATGGGGTCCTGTTCATCCACCCCCACCGGGA
>NC_057794.1:117017857-117097775 GCF_018294505.1 Triticum aestivum | reverse complement strand
TCATCCAGAGGCAGCATCGATCGGTTCAGTTAGCAGCAGTAGCGAAGGAATCGCTTGATCGGGTTCAGTTAATAGCCATCGATCGATCGCTCGGGTTCAGTAACGCATAGCCTGCAGTGCAATCGCTCGGGTTCAGTTAGAGCCAACGCCTCGCTCGGGTTCAGTTAGAGCCAACACCTCACACACACACGCGTACGTGTATGAGAGAAACGCGCATCGCTCGGCCCCGACCTCCCACCGTAACCGGGAACTCCCTGAAATTTTCCTCTCCCTCGCTTCTACCACGGTTTTTTCCGTCATGGACGGCCCAAATTATGTCATGCAGCTGCGTCTCCGGCCCGCCCAGGACGAAAAGCCCATTTTCTGTCATGATTTTTTGTCATAGAAGTAGGAGCCCACCACATCTATGATGATACCGGGTTTTGTCACAATTATCGTCATAGAAGTGTCATATGTATGACAGGAAAAAATTTCGTTCAGCCAAAAATGTCACGGATGTGTCTTTTTTTGTAGTGATGTTATGATGATTTGCATAGGCTAGAAGTATGTGTATGGCTTAAAGCCTAGCCACAGGAGCAAATGTTTCATCGAAGTCAATTCCTTCAACTTGAGTGTATCCTTGAGCAACGAGACGAGCCTTGTTTCTCACAACTTGACCATGCTCATCTTGCTTGTTGCGATATATCCATTTAGTACCTATGATATTGTGTTTATGAGGATTAGGACGCTTGACCAGTTCCCATACATTATTCAGCTCGAACTGTTGAAGCTCTTCTTGCATAACTTGAATCCATTCAGGTTCCATGAAGGCTTCATCAACTTTCTTGGGTTCAGATATTGATACGAATGCAAAGTGCCCACAGAAGTTTGCTAGTTGTGTTGCCCTTGAACGAGTGAGTGGACCAGGTGCATTGATGCTATCGATTATATTCTCAATATATACTTCATTTGCAACATGAGGATGAACTGGACGAAGATTTTGCTCTTGCTGAGCATTGTCATCGTTTGAAGGATTATCTTCAGGCTGAGCATTGTCTTCAGGTTGATCAGGTGCAGAGATGATAAGTTCCTCTTCAGGTTGTACTTCAGATGGTATGATTTCTCCAGTTCCCATAAGCTTGATGGATTCACTGGGTGGAATTTCATCTAGCACATTTGGCAAGTGCTCTCTTTGCGAGCCGTTAGTCTCATCGAACCGCACATCCATAGTTTCAACCACCTTATAGTGAAATAGGTTGAAGACTCTGTAGGAGTGCGAATCCTTTCCGTAACCAAGCATAAAACCTTCATGTGCTTTCGGTGCAAATTTTGAAGTGTGATGTGGATCCTTGATCCAGCACCTGGCACCAAATACTCTAAAGTAACTGACGTTTGACCTCTTAACAGTGAGGAGTTCATAGGATGTTTTCTTCAGAAGCTTGTGAAGATAAACACGATTGATGACATGGCATGTAGTATCAATAGCTTCAGGCCAGAACTTCCTTGGAGTCTTGTATTCATCGAGCATCGTCCGAGCCATCTCAATGAGTGTTCTGTTCTTGCGTTCCATGATGCCATTCTGCTGCGGCGTGTACGGAGCTGAGAACTCATGAGTGATGCCCAATGTATCAAGATATGTGTAGAGGCCGGTGTTCTTGAATTCAGTGCCATTGTCACTTCGGATGTGCTTGATCTTGACGCCTTAGTTGTTCATGGCTCGATTGGCGAAGTGTCTGAAGACATCCTGCACTTCAGTCTTGTAGAGGATTATAGGCACCCATGTATATCTTGAATAATCATCAACAATGACTAAGCCATAGAGGCAAGCAGTAGTAGTTAGGGTTGAGTAGTGAGTAGGGCCGAAGAGGTCCATGTGTAGCAATTCTAAGGGTTGAGTCGTTGTCATGATTGTCTTCGAGGGATGCTTAGCCCTCGTCATCTTTCCAGCTTCGCAGGCACCGCATAAGTGATCGTTCTTGAACTTGACGCCCTCGATGCCTATGACATGCTTCTTCTTTGCAAGAGTGTGCAAGTTCCTCATGCCAGCATGCCCTAGCCTCTGATGCCAGAGCCAGCATTCTGAAGCTTTTGCAAGAAGACATACAACAAGCTGTGGTCCTGCTGAGAAATTTACCATGTACAAATCATCTTTCCGATACCCATCAAAGACTAGAGAGTTGTCAGATTCCATTAGAACTAGGCAACGATATTTTCCAAATATCACAATCATGTTCAAATCGCAAAGCATTAAGACAGACATTAAGTTGAAACCAAGGGATTCAACAAGCATCACTTTATCCACGTGCTGATCCTTTGAGATTGCAACTCTACCTAGACCCAATACCTTGCTTTTACCAGTATCAGCAAATGTGATGTGACTTTGGTCAGATGGACATAAGGTTGAGTCTATGAGAAGACTTTGCTTACCAGTCATGTGATTAGTACATCCACTATCAATAATCCATTCTGAAGCAGCTGGTGCCATACCCTTGGCACCGCGTGCCATGAAGCAGTAGGTGGGAGCGGAGTTGTCCTTGTCATTAGCATCAGCGTCGGTGACGAAGTCATTGTCTTGAGTGTTGAAGATGGACTTGGCAACATAGGTTGTAGCTAGACTTGCAAAGCTAGTATACCTGAAGGGCCTCCGGTAGCTGTCCCATGCAGTTCTTGCGCTATCCTGGCTCTTGCATTTCCAGCGGTCCCCACATAAAGCCTCCCTTTTTCCTTAATACCCCTTCCTCCTCTTCCCAACCATCTTGTCCTCCTCTCGCTTCACTAACGCTTTCTTTAGTTTTCTTGCTTGATTTTTATACGATTTTTTGAGCAACTAGCGCGAAAGCCATTGCGCGTTAGCGCATCCGTTTTCTTGCTTGATTTTTATACGATTTTCTTAAAGTGGCGGCAAGAAAGAAAAGACCAAAAAGAAGGTTTTTTTAATACCTCTGACGAACCGAACCAAGCAGTCTGATCATCCTTGCCCGTCCCCCCCTTCTCTAAATCCATTTCCTTGCCAACAAACGCATGAGTCTTGCCAGATGAGCTCTTCTTGTGTGATGAAGACTTTGAGGAATACTTGGAAGAATACTTTGAGTATTTCTTCTTCTTCTTGTCGTCAGAATCATATTCCTTGCTCTTCTTCTTGTTGTTCTCATTGTCCCACTGCGAACACTCAGAGATGTAGTGACCAGGTTTCTTGCACTTGTGGCATGTTCTCTTCTTGTAGTCATGAGCAGAAGCTTCATCATTCCTTGAGCTGTATCGTGAGGACTTTCTGAAGCCTTTCTTCTTGGTGAATTTCTGGAACTTCTTCACAAGCATAGCAAGCTCCTTTCCAATGTCTTCAGGATCATCAGAACTACAGTTAGATTCTTCTTCAGATGAGGAAACAACTTCTGCCTTCAAGGCACGAGTTCGGCCATAGTTGGGACCGTAGATGTCTCTTTTCTCAGAAAGCTGAAACTCATGTTTGTTGAGACTTTCGAGTATGTCAGACGGATCGAGTCTCTTGAAGTTAGGGCATTCTTCAATCATCAGGGCTAGGGTGTCAAACGAGCTATCAGGTGATCTCAGAAGTGTCTTGACGATTTCATGCTTGCTGATCTCAGTAGCACCGAGAGCTTGAAGCTCATTTGTGATGTTAGTGAGTCGATCAAACGTGAGCTGAACATTCTCATTGTCGTTTCTCTTGAAGTGGTTGAAGAAGTTGCGAAGGACACTGATCCTTTGATCTCTCTCGGTTGAGACGCCTTCGTTGACCTTGGAGAGCCAGTCCCATACTAGCTTAGAGGTCTCCAGAGCACTCACACGGCCATACTGCCCTTTTGTCAGATGACCACAGATGATGTTCTTGGCAGTGAAATCCAGTTGAACGAACTTCTTGACATCAGCAGCGGTGACACCTTCACCAGCCTTGGGAACGCCATTCTTGACGACATACCAGAGGTCGACATCAATGGCTTCAAGATGCATGCACATCTTATTCTTCTAGTAGGGATATTCAGTTCCATCAAAGACGGGGCACGCAGCGAAGACTTTGATTATCCCTGCAGTCGACATAGCTAAAACTCCAGGTGGTTAAACCAAATCACACATAACAAGGGAGTACCTTGCTCTGATACCAATTGAAAGTGCTAGTGATCGACTAGAGGGGGGTGAATAGGCGATTTTTAAGAAAGTCTTCAAAACATGGGAGTTTCAAAGACAAATAATAGAAATAATCCTATTACCATGCAGCGGAAGGTAGACTACACTGGGCAAGCCATAGTCAAGTATTCAATGAAGTGAAATCACAAAGACTAATAGCAGCTAGGCAGTACGGATCAGGATGGAAGATAGTATGAAGCCAATCAGAACAAGTAGTCACACAGTGAAGACAGAAAGATAATGCAAACAGGCAATGACTTCACAAGAACTAACTGCAAATAAGGAGATGGGAAGGATAGAACCAGTGGCTCGTTGAAGACAATGATTTGTTGCACCAGTTCCAGTTGCTGTGACAATTGTATGTCTGGTTAGGGAGGCTGAGATTTAACTCAGAAGACCGCGTCTTCAACTTATTCCCCTTGAGCTAAGGACACACAGTCCTCGCCCAATCACTTTGGTAAGTCTTCAAGGTAGACTTCCAAACCTTCACAGACTTCATTCACCGGCGATCCACAATGACTCTTGGATGCTCAGAACGCTACGCCTACCCGGCTGGAGGATTCACAGTCCTCAAGTGTAATAAGTCTTCAGATCACACAGACAGGAAGACTTCAGTGATGCCTAACACTCGTTGGCTCTGGGTGTTTAGGGCTTTGTCCTCGCAAGGATTTCTCTCTCAAAGGCTTCGAGGTGGGTTGCTCTCAAACGACAAAAGTCGTGCACTAACTGTGAGCAGCCAACCAATTTATGGTGTAAGGGGTCGGCTATTTATAGCCACTAGGCAACCCGACCTGATTTTTCCGAAATGACCCTGGGTCACTAAGGAACTGACACGTGTTCCAGTGGTCATATTTCAAACACACACCGCAACTTTACTTGGGCTACAAGCAAAGCTGACTTATCCAGCTCTGGATAAGATTTGCTCTCATTGTCTTCACTCGAAGACATAGGATTTTGGTTAAGCATCACTTCAGTCATTCTGACTGGTTCACTTGGACCCCACTTAACAGTACGGTGGTTCCTATGACTCAACAAAGAAGAAAAGGAAACAACGAAACAACTAAGTCTTCACGCTCCATAGTCTTCACTCAATGTCTTCTCTTGTCATAGTCTTCAATGTGAATATCTTCACATACCACCTTTGTCTTCAATGTCTTCATACATTTTTAGGGGTCATCTCCGGTAGGAAAACCGAATCATTGAGGGACTACTACCTATGTTATCCTGCAATTCTCACAAACACATTAGTCCCTCAACCAGGTTTGTCGTCAATACTCTAAAACCATCTACGGGTGGCACTAGATGCACTTACAAACTCATTGGGATTCAAGCATGAAGATATAGCTAAGAGTGAATGTTGTAGAGGACATAACATGGATATATATATATATATATATATATATATATATATATATATCAGACCAACTCAACATTGCAAAGATAAACCTTAAAGTTAAAATAATGTTGAAGACAAATCAAATGCGAAGACTATGCAATTATGATGCCACATGAAATCCTTCGAAGATATTGTGGTGGTGGCGTTACCCACCGTATAGGAAGTATTAGACCCGGACACAACACACAATTATCGTGGCGCTCCGAAGACATATTCCGCATTAATGTATTCACACTTAGAGTGTATGTCTTCATTGATTGAAGATATACGTTACTTCGTGTGTTGCACATCTAAGTCATCAATATGCATAAGCGTTAGGATGTGTGTCCAATCACAAGACATTTGAGGATTCTAAGATATCTAGCTCACACCGCAATTTACAAAACCTTTTTCTCATCCAAGGGCTTTGTGAAGATATCTGCCAATTGCTCGTCAGTGTTGACATGAATGATATTGATATCTTCCTTCATGACATGATCTCTGAGAAAGTGATGACGGATCTGAATGTGCTTTGTCTTTGAGTGCTGGACTAGGTTGTTGGCAATCTTGATGGCGCTTTCATTGTCGCAGTAAAGTGGCACTTGCTTCATATGGATGCCATAGTCCATGAGAGTTTGCTTCATCCGTAGAAGCCGAGCGTAGCAAGATCCAGCAGTAATGTATTCCGATTCAGCAGTGGATAGAGATACATAGTTCTGCTTCTTCGAAGACCAACAGACAAGAGATCGTCCAAGAAAGTGACATGTGCCTGATGTGGACTTGCAATCAACCTTGTCACCAGCATAATCAAGATCTGAGAATCCAACTAGATCAAACTCTGAGCCCTTCGGATACCATAATCCTAGTGTTGGGGTGTAAGCTAAATATCAAAGAATTCGCTTCACAGCTAAGTGATGCGACTCCTTTGGTGCCGCTTGGAATCCGGCACACATGCAAACGCTAAGCATTATATTTGGCCTAGATGCACATAAATAGAGTAAAGAACCAATCATGGAGCGGTATACCTTTTGATCGAACTCTTTACCATTGTCCTCAGGGCCCAAATGACTTTTGGTTGGCATTGGCGTCGTGTATCCTTTGCAGTCTTGCATTCCAAACTTATTCAGGAAATCTTTGAGGTATTTCTCTTGAGATATGAGGATGTCGTTGCTGTGCTGACGAA
Organism: Triticum aestivum; assembly: GCF_018294505.1. Classification (NCBI taxonomy): domain Eukaryota; kingdom Viridiplantae; phylum Streptophyta; class Magnoliopsida; order Poales; family Poaceae; genus Triticum; species Triticum aestivum. Next base: position 117,091,095 of record NC_057794.1, on the reverse strand, counting down.
TTGTAAGATTGAGGAAGAATTTCAGATCACCCATCATGGACATCTGATATTGCTCTTGCATCATGTGCCCAAACTCATCACTGTATCTCTTGTCAGTGCAGCCGAAGATAATGTCATCCACATAGATCTGGCACACAAACAGTTCACCATCGTATGTTTTCGTGAAGAGAGTGGGATCCAGGGAACCGGGTTTGAAGCCTTTGCTCTTCAGGAAGTCTTTGAGTGTGCCATACCAAGCATGATGGGCTTGTTTGAGTCCATACAGTGCCTTATTGAGCTTGTATACCATGTCAGGATGTTTTGGGTCTTCAAAGCCAGGTGGTTGTGCAACATACACTTCTTCTTCAATATTGCCATTGAGAAAAGCACTCTTCACATCCATTTGGTATAGGAGGATGTTGTGATGGTTGGCATAGGCTAGCAGTATGCGAATGGCTTCAAGCCTAGCCACCGGAGCAAATGTTTCATCGAAGTCAAACCCTTAAACTTGAGTGTATCCTTGAGCAATGAGACGAGCCTTGTTTCTGACAACTTGACCACTCATCTTGTTTGTTGTGATAAATCCATTTGGTGACAATTATGTTGTGCTTGCAAGGATCAGGACGCTTGACCTGTTCCCGCACATTGTTCAGCTCAAATTGTTGAAGCTCTTCTTGCATAGCTTGAATCCATTCTGGTTCCATGAAGGCTTCAGCAACTTTGTTGGGTTCAGATATAGAGACAAATGCAAAGTGCCCACAGAAATTTGCTAGTTGTGTTTCTCTTGAACGAGTGAGCGGAACAGGTGCATTGATGCTATCGTTTATCTTTTCAATCTGCACATCATTTGCAACACAAGGATGTACTGGACAAAGACTTTGCTCTTGCTGATCTTTGTCTTCATTGTCGGCATTGACTTCAGGCTGTGCATTATCTTCGGGTTGATTAGGTGCAGAAATGATGAGTTCTTCTTTAGCCCGAGCCTCTGAAGGTATGATTTCTCCAGTACCCATAAGCTTGATGGATTCACTTGGTGAGACTTCATCTAGCACAATTGGCTGGTGTTCTCTTTGCGAGCCATTAGTTTCATCGAACCGCACATCCAAAGTTTCAACCACTTTATAGTGAAAGAGGTTGAAGACTCTGTAGGAGTGAGAATCCTTTCCGTAACCAAGCATTAAACCTTCATGTACTTTTGGTGCAAATTTTGAAGTGTGATGCGGATCCTTGATCCAGCACCTTGCACCAAATACTCTGAAGTAGCTGATGTTTGGCTTGTTACCAGTCAGTAGCTCATAGGATGTCTTCTTTAGAAGCTTTTGAAGATAAACACGATTGATGACGTGGCATGTAGTATCAATGGCTTCAGGCCAGAACTTCCTTGGAGTCTTGTACTCATCAAGCATCATCCGAGCAATCTCAATGAGGATTCTGTTCTTGCACTCCATGATGCCATTCTGCTGAGGTGTGTATGGAGCTGAGAACTCATGAGTGATGACCAATGTATCAAGATAAGTGTCGAGGCCAGTGTTCTTGAACTCTATGCCGTTGTCACTTCTGATGTGCTTGATCTTGATGCCATAGTTCGTCATGGCACGATTTGCGAATCGTCTGAAGACATCCTGCACTTCATTCTTGTAGAGAATTATATGCACCCATGTATATCTTGAGTAATCATCAACAATGACAAAACCATAGAGGAAAGAAGTGGTAGTAATAGTGTAGTAGTGAGTAGGGCCAAATAAGTCCATATGAAGCAGCTCGAAGGGACGTGATGTCGTCATGATTGTCTTCGAGGGATGCTTGTCCCTTGTCATCTTTCCAGCTTCGCAGGCACCACACATATGATCCTGCTTGAACTTGATGCCCTCGATGCCTATGACATGCTTCTTCTTCGCAAGAGTGTACAAGTTCCTCATGCCAGCATGCCCTAGCCTTCGATGCCAGAGCCAACACTCTGAAGCTTTTGCTAGAAGACATATAGCCAACTGTGGTCCTGCTGAGAAATCTACCATATACAAATCTTCCTTTCAATACCCTTCAAAGACTAGAGATTTATCAGATTCCATAAGCACAAGGCAACGATATTTTCCAAATATCACAATCATGTTCAAGTCACAAAGCATTGAGATAGACATTAAGTTGAAACCAAGGGATTCAACAAGCATTACTTTATCCATGTGCTGATGCTTTGAGATTGCAACTCTACCTAGACCCAATACCTTGCTTTTACCAATGTCAGCAAATGTGATGTGACTCTTGTTAGATGGACATGAGGTTGAGTCCATGAGAAGACTTCGATCACCAGTCATGTGGTTAGTGCATCCACTATCCATAATCCACTCAAAAGCCTTTGGTATTGTACCCTACAGTGCAGTTAGGGGATAGGCTTCACCAAGGGAAATGTGAAGCATAAAAATTTGACGAACAAGCATATTATCAAAGTTCAGATCCTGGTTAGGGCATATAGGATGACTGTCGAGAAATCCAAGAACAAAATACATAGTAAGACCGTTTGGGCATTTTATCTTGCGCCCCACAAGATGTTTTAGGTCCCCAGCATATACATCAGATGCCATTGATTTTCGGCTGGAGACCTTTCCCTGCAAAGGAGAGTTAATTTTTCTTAACCACCCACATCTTCAAGGGTGGCTTAGAAGCAATGAGTCTAAGTGCAGCATCTGAGAACTTTGGCTTTGGAGCCCTAGGAAATAATCTTGCAGGAGGACAATAATACTCATAGGAATAAGCAGAATTGTTCTTGGTCTTATGAACATAGCAGTGTCGAATGAGCTATCGAGCGATCTCAGAAGTGTCTTGACGATTTCATGCTTGGTGATCTCAGTGGCGCCGAGTGCACAAAGCTCATTGGTGATATCAGTGAGGCGATCAAATGTGAGCTGGACATTCTCATTGTCATTTCTCTTGAAGCGGTTGAAGAGGTTGCGGAGAACACTGATTCTTGAGTCTCTCTAGGTCGAGACGCCTTCGTTGACCTTGGAGACCCAGTCCTAGACTAGCTTCGCACTTTCCAGAGCACTCACACAACCATACTGTCCTTTGGTCAGATGACCACAGATGATGTTCTTGGCAGTCGAATCTAGTTAAATGAACCTCTTGACATCAGCAGCAGTGACACCTTCACCGACCTTGGGAACGCCGTTCTTGATGACATACCAGAGGTCGACATCAATGGGTTCAACATGCATGCGCATCTTATTCTTCCAGTAGGGGTAATCAGTGCCATCGAAGACAGGGCACGCAGTGGAGACTTTGATTATCCATGTAGTCGACATAGCTAAAACTCCAGGTGGTTAAACCGAATCACATAGAACAAGGGAGCACCTTGCTCTGATACCAATTGAAAGTGCTAGTTATCGACTAGAGGGGGGTGAATAGGTGATTTTTATAGAAGTCTTCAAAACACGGGGGCTTTGAAGACAAACGATAGAAATGAACCTATTGATATGCAGTGGAAGGAAGACTACACTAGACAAGCCATAGTCAAATAAGCAATGAAGTGAAAACACGAAGACTATCAGCAGCTAGGTAGTATGGATCAGGATGGAAGATAGTATGAAGCCAAACAGTAAAGAGTCTTCACTTAGTGAAGTCAATCAGATCATACAGGCATGCAATGACTTCACGAAGACAAATTGTGAAGTAAAGGAAAGTGAAGGACAGAACTAGTAGCTTCATGAAGACAAGGATTTGGTAGACCAGTTCCAGTTGCTGTGACAACTGTACATCTGGTTAGGGAGGCTGAGATTCAACTCAGAAGACCGCGTCTTCACCTTATTCCCTTGAGCTAAGGACACACAGTCCTCGCCCAATCACTCTGGTAAGTCTTCAAGGTAGACTTCCAAACCTTCACAGAATTTGTTCACCGGCGACCCACAATGACTCTTGGACGCTCAGAATGTGACGCCTAACCGGCTGGAGGATTCACAGTCCTCAAGTGTAACAAGTCTTCAGGTCACGCAGACTGAAAGACCTTAGTGATGCCTAACACTCTTTGGCTCTGCGTGTTTTGGGCTTTTTCCTCACAAGGATCTCTCTCTCAAATGCTTCGGAGGTGGGTTGCTCTCAAACGACAAAAGCCATGCACTAACTCTAAGTAGCCACCAATTTATGGTGTAGGGGGTCGGCTATTTATAGCCACTAGGCAACCCGACCTGATTTGTCCAAAATGACCCTGGGTCACTAAGGAACTGACAGGTGTTCCAATGGTCAGATTTCAAACACACACGGCAACTTTACTTGGGATACAAGCAAAGCTGACTTATCCAGCTCTGGATAAGATTTGCTCTCATTGTCTTCACTCGAAGACATAGGATTTTGGTTAAGCATCACTTCAGTCATTCTGACTGGTTCACTTGGACCCCACTTAACAGTATGGTGGTTCCTATGACTCAACAAAGAAGAAAAGGAAACAACGAAACAACTAAGTCTTCATGCTCCATAGTCTTCACTCAATGTATTCTCTTGTCATAGTCTTCAATGTGAATATCTTCACATACCACCTTTGTCTTCAATGTCTTCATACATTTTTAGGGGTCATCTCCGGTAGGAAAACCGAATCATTGAGGGACTACTACCTGTGTTATCCTGCAATTCTCACAAACACATTAGTCCCTCAACCAGGTTTGTCGTCAATACTCCAAAACCAACTAGGGGTGGCACTAGATGCACTTACACATACAATAAAATTTAGCATCATGTCTTGACTATATCACATACAACATGCCCTGCAAAAACAAGTTAGATGTCTTCTAGTTTGTTTTTGCAAGTTTTACGTGGCTACTGTGGGCTTAGCAAGAACCGTTCTTACCTACGCATCAAAAACCACAATGCGGTATAGTGATTGCTTTTTGATCTTCAGAAAGAACCCTATTCATTGAATCCGATTCAACTAAAGTTGGAGAAACTAACACCCACTAGCCACCTGTGTGCGAAGCACGTCGGTAGAACCAGTCTCGCGTAAGCGTACGCGTAATGTCGGTCTGAGCCGCTTCATCCAACAATACCGTTGAATCAAGAATCAACTAGTGACGGGAAGCAATATGTATATACCCACGCCCACAACTCCTTTGTGTTCTACACGTGCATATAACATCTACGCATAGACCTAGCTCGGATGCCACTATTGGGAAACGCAACAATTTCAAAAAAAATCCTATGTACACGCAAGATCCATCTAGGTGATGCATAGCAACAAGAGGGGAGAGTGTTGTCCACGTACCCTCATAGGCCATAAGCAGAAGTGTTATGACAACGCGGTTGATGTAGTCGTATGCTTCACGATCCGACCGATCCTAGCACCAAAAGTACGGCACCTCCGCGATCTGCACACGTTCATCTTGGTGACATCCCACAAACTCTAGATCCAGCTGAGTGTCGAGGGAGAGCTTCGTCAGCATGATGGCGTGATGACGGTGATGATGAAGTTACCGACGCAGAGCTTCGCCTAAGCACTACAACGATATGACCGAGGTGGAAATCTGTGGAGGGGGGCACCGCACACGGCTAAACAATCAACGTGTGTGTCTATGGGATGCCCCCTCCCCATATATAAAGGAGTTGAGGAGGGGGAGGGCCGGCCTTCTATGGCTCTCCTCAAGGGGGGAGTCCTACTTCCAGTGGGAGTAGGATTCCCCCTTCCCTTGGTGGAGTAGGAGAGAAAGGAAGGGGGAGAGAGAGGGAAGGAAGAGGGGGCGGGCGGCGCCCCTCACCCAATTCGGATTGGGCTTGGGGGGCGTGCCCTCCACCTTGGCCGCCTCCTCCTCTCTCCCACTAAGGCCCAATAAGGCCCATACACTTCCCGGGGGGTTCCGGTAACCCCCTGGTACTCTGGTAAATGCCTGAACTCACCTGGAACCATTTCGATGTCCAAACATAGCCTTCCCATATATTGTTCTTTATGTCTTGAACATTTCGAGACTCCTCGTCATGTCCGTCATCATATCCGGGACCCCGAACTACCTTCGATACATCAAAACACATAAACTCATCATACCGATCGTCACCGAATGTTAAGCATGCGGACCCTATGGGTTCGAGAACTATGCACACATGACCGAGACTCGTCTCCGGTCAATAACCAATAGTGGAACCTGGATGCTCATATTGGTTCCTACATATTCTACGAAGATCTTTATCAGTCAAACCGCATAACAACATATGTTGTTCCCTTTGTCATCGGTATGTTACTTGCTCGAGATTCGATCATCGGTATCTGTAAGTGCATCTAGTGCCACCCCTAGTTGGTTTTGGAGTATTGACGACAAACCTGCTTGAAGGACTAATGTGTTTGTGAGAATTGCAGGATAACACCGGAGATGACCCCTAAAAAATGTATGAAGACATTGAAGTCAAAGGTGGTATGTGAAGACATTCACATTGAAGACTATGACAAGAGAAGACATCGCATGAAGACTATGGAGCACGAAGACTTAGTTGTTTCGTCGTTCTTTTGCTTCTTTGTTGAGTCATAGGAACCACCGTACTGTTAAGTGAGGTCCAAGTGAACCAGTCAGAATGACAGAAGTGATGTTTAACCAAAATCTTATGTCTTCGAGCAAAGACAATGAGAGCAAATCTTATCCAGAGCTGGATAAGTCAGCTTTGCTTGTAGCTCAAGTAAAGTTGCCGTGTGTATTTGAAATCTGATCGTTGGAACACGTGTCAGTTCCTTAGTGACCCAGGGTCATTTCGGACAAATCAGGTCGGGTTGCCTAGTGGCTATAAATAGCCCACCCCCTACACCATAATTGGTTGGCTACTCAGAGTTAGTGCACGGCTTTTGTCCTTTGAGAGCAACCCACCTCAAAGCCTTTGAGAGAGAAATACTTGCAAGGACAAAGCCCTAAACATCCAGAGCCAAAGAGTGTTAGGCATCACTTAAGTCTTCTTGTCTGTGTGATCTGAAGACTTATTACACTTGAGGACTGTGAATCCTCCAGCCGGTTAGGTGTCGCGTTCTGAGCATCCAAGAGTTTGTGGATCGCCGGTGAACGAAGTCTGTGAAGGTTTGGAAGTCTACCTTGAAGACTTACCAGAGTAATTGGGTGAGGATTGGGTGTCCTTAGCTCAAGGGGAATAAGGTGAAGACGCGGTCTTCTGAGTTGAATCTCAGCCTCCCTAACCAAACGTACGGTTTTCATAGCAACTAGAACTGGTCCAACAAATCATTGTCTTCCACGAGCCACTGGTTCTATCCTTTTCATCTCTTTATTTACAGTTAGTCCTTGTGAAGTCATTGCCTGTTTGCATTATCTTTTGTCTTCACTGAGTGACTGCTTGTTTTGATTGGCTTCATACTATCTTCCATCCTGATCTATACTGCCTAGCTACTATTAGTCTTTGTGCCTTCATTTCATTGAATACTTGACTATGGCTTGCTTAGTGTAGTCTACCTTCCGCTGCATGGTAATAGGATTATTTCTATCGTTTGTCTTTGAAACTTCCATGTTTTGAAGACTTTCATAAAAATCGCCTATTCACCCCCCTCTAGTCGATCACTAGCACTTTCAATTGGTATTAGAGCAAGGTACTCCCTTGTTATGTGTGATTTGGTTTAACCACCTGGAGTTTTAGCTATGTCGACTGTAGGGATAATCAAAGTCTCCGTTGTGTGCCCCGTCTTCGATGGAACTGAATATCCCTACTAGAAGAATAAGATGTTCATGCATCTTGAAGCCATTGATGCCGGCCTCTGGTATGTCGTCAACACCGGCGTCCCCAAGGCTGGTGAAGGTGTCACCGCTGCTGATGTCAAGAAGTTCATTCAACTGGACTCCACTGCCAAGAACATCATCTGTGGTCATCTGACCAAAGGACAATATGGCCGTGTGAGTGCTCTGGAAACATCTAAGCTAGTCTGGGACTGGCTCTCCAAGGTCAATGAAGGCGTCTCAACCCAGAGAGATCAAAGAATCAGTGTCCTTCGCAACCTCTTCAACCGCTTCAAGAGAAACGACAATGAGAATGATCAGCTCACGTTTGATCGACTCACTGACATCACAAATGAGCTTCGAGCTCTCAGCTCTACTAAGATCACCAAGCATGAAATCGTCAAGACACTCCTGAGATCACTTGATAGCTCGTTTGACACCCTAGCCCTGATGATTGAACAACGCCCTGACTTCAAGACACTCGATCCGTCTGACATACTTGAAAGGCTCAACACACATGAGTTTTAGCTTTCTGAGAAAAGAGACATCTACGGTCCCAACTATGGGCGAACTCGTGCTTTGAAGGCAAAAGTTGTTTCCTCATCTGAAGAAGAATCTGACTGCAGTTCTGATGATCCTGAAGACATTGGAAAGGAGCTTGCTATGCTTGTGAAGAAGTTCCAGAAATTCACCAACAAGAAAGGCTTCAGAAAGTCCTCATGATCCAGCTCAAGGAATGATGAAGCTTCTGCTCATGACTACAAGAAGAGAACATGCCACAAGTGCAAGAAACCTGGTCACTACATCTCTGAGTGTCCGCAGTGGGACAATGAGAACAACAAGAAGAATAAGAGCAAGGAATATGATTCTGATGACAAGAAGAAGAAGAAATACTCAAAGTCTTCTTCCAAGTCTTGCTCAAAATCTTCATCACACAAGAAGAGCTCATCTGGCAAGGCTCGTGCGTTTGTTGGCAAGGAAATGGATTCAGAGGAGGAGTCCGCTTCTGAGGAGGCGGAGGTGGAGTCTGAGGAGGAGTCCGATTTTGGCGTTGCAAGTCTGGCTACAGCCTACGTTGCCAAGTCCATCTTCGACACTGAAGACAATGACTTCATCACCGACGCCGATGCTAATGACAAGGACAACTCTGCTCCCACCTACTGCTTCATGGCATGCGATGCCAAGGTAAACTCATGCACTACTCACTATCAAACATCCAGTGAAGATGACTCTGATTGTGGTTCCAAACCCAGCTACAAAACATTTGCTAAAATTGCAACTGAACAACAGAAAGCTATGGAATGTTGGAAATATGCCCTAGAGGCAATAATAAAATGGTTATTATTATATTTCCTTGTTCATGATAATTGTCTATTGTTCATGCTATAATTGTGTTATCCGGAAATCGTAATACATGTGTGAATACATAGACCACAACACGTCCCTAGTGAGCCTCTAGTTGACTAGCTCGTTGATCAAAAGATAGTCATGGTTTCCTGACTATGGACATTAGATGTCATTGATAACGGGATCACATCATTAGGAGAATGATGTGATGGACAAGACCCAATCCTAAGCATAGCTCAAAGATCGTGTAGTTCGTTTGCTATAGCTTTTCCGAATGTCAAGTATCATTTCCTTAGACCATGAGATTGTGCAACTCCCGGATACCGTAGGAGTGCTTTGGGTGTGCCAAACATCACAACGTAACTGGGTTACTATAAAGGTGCACTACGGGTATCTCCAAAAGTGTCTGTTGGGTTGGCACGAATCGAGACTGGGATTTGTCACTCCGTATGACGTAGAGGTATCTATGGGCCCATTCGGTAATGCATCATCATAATGATCTCAATGTGACCAAGTGGTTGATCACGGGATCATGCATTACGGTACGAGTAAAGTGACTTGCCAGTAACGAGATTGAATGAGGTATTGGGATACCGACGATCGAGTCTCGAGCAAGTAACGTACCGATTGACAAAGGGAATTGTATACGGGATTGATTGAATCCTCGACATCGTGGTTCATCTGATGAGATCATCGAGGAGCATGTGGGAGCCAACATGGGTATCCAAATCCCGCTGTTGGTTATTGACCGGAGAGTCGTCTCGGTCATGTCTGTGTGTCTCCCGAACCCGTAGGGTCTACACACTTAAGGTTCGGTGACGCTAGGGTTGTTGAGATATTAGTATACGGTAACCCAAAAGTTGTTCGGAGTCCCGGATGAGATCCTGGACATCACGAGGAGTTCCGGAATGGTCCGGAGGTGAAGATTTATATATAGTAAGTCAAGTTTCGGCCATCGGGAAAGTTTCGGGAGTAATCAGTATTGTACCGGGACCACCAGAAGGGTCCCGGGGGTCCACCGGGTGGGGCCACCTATCCCGGAGGGGCCCATGGGCTGAAGTGGGAGGGGAACCAGCCCCTGGTGGGCTGGTGCGCCCCCCATGGGCCTCCCCCTGCGCCTATGGTTGGAAACCCTAGGGGTGGGGGCGCCCCACTTGGCTTGGGGGGCAAGCCACCCCCTTGGCCGCCGCCCCCCCTTGGAGATCCCATCTCCTAGGGCCGGTGCCCCCTAGGGGTCCTATATATAGTGGGTGGAGGGAGGGCAGCCGCACCCTAGCCCCTGGTGCCTCCCTCTCCCTCCCGTGACACTTCTCCCTCTCGCTGAGCTTGGCGAAGCCCTGCCGAGATCACCGTTGCTTCTACCACCACGCCGTCGTGCTGCTGGATCTCCATAAACCACTCCTTCCCCCTTGCTGGATCAAGTTGGAGGAGACGTCTTCCCAACCGTACCTGTGTTGAATGCGGAGGTGCCGTCCGTTCGGCGCTAGGTCATCGGTGATTTGGATCACGACGAGTACGACTCCATCAACCCCGTTCTCTTGAACGCTTCCGCTCGTGATCTACAAGGGTATGTAGATGCACTCCCCTCTCCCTCATTGCTATATGACTCCATAGATTGATCTTGGTGATGCGTAGAAAATTTTAAAATTCTGCTATGTTCCCCAATAGTTGCCGCCCCCCCTTGGAGACACTAGCTGCTTCAGAATGGATTATTGACAGTGGATGTACTAATCACATGACTGGCAAGCGAAGTATTCTCATGGACTCAACCTTATGTCCATCTGACAAGAGTCACATCACATTTGCTGATACTATTAAAAGCAAGGTATTGGGTCTAGGTAGAGTTGCAATCTCAAGGGATCAACACATGGATAAAGTGATACTTGTTGAATCCCTTGGCTTCAACTTAATGTCTGTCTGAATGCTTTGCGATTTGAATATGATTGTGATGTTTGGAAAATATCGTTGCCTTGTTCTAATGGAATCTGACAAGTCTCCAATCTTTGAATGGTATCGGAAAGATGATTTGTACATGGTAGATTTCTCAGCAGGACCACAGCTTGCCATATGTCTTCTTGCAAAAGCTTCAGAATGTTGGCTTTGGCATCGGAGGCTAGGGCATGCTGGCATGAGGAACTTGCATACTCTTGCAAAGAAGAAGCATGTCATAGGCATCGAGGGCGTCAAGTTCAAGAAGGATCACTTATGTGGTGCCTGCTAAGCTGGAAAGATGATGAGGGCCAAGCATCCCTCGAAGACAATCATGACAATGACTCAACCCTTCGAACTACTACACATGGACCTCTTTGGTCCCACTCACTACTGAACTCTTACTACTACTGCTTGTCTCTATGGCTTCGTCATTGTTGATGATTACTCAAGATATACATGGGTGCATATAATCCTCTACAAGCCTGATGTGCAGGATGTCTTCAGACGCTTCGCCAATCGAGCCATGAACAACTATGGCGTCAAGATCAAGCACATCAGAAGTGACAATGGCACTGAATTCAAGAACACCGGCCTCGACACTTATCTTTATACTTTGGGCATCACTCATGAGTTCTCAGCTCCGTACACGCCGCAGGAGAATGGCATCGTGGAACGCAAGAACAGAACACTCATTGAGATGGCCCGGACGATGCTCGATGAATACAAGACTCCAAGAAAGTTCTGGCCTGAAGCCATTGATACTGCATGCCATGTCATCAACCGTGTTTATCTTCACAAGCTTCTAAACAAAACATCCTATGAGCTCCTCACTGGTAAGAAGCCAAATGTCAGTTACTTCAGAGTATTTGGTGCCATGTGCTGGATCAAGGATCCACATCACACTTCAAAATTTGCACCAAAAGCACATGAAGGTTTTATGCTTGGTTACGGAAAGGATTCACACTCCTACAGAGTCTTCAACCTCTTTCACTATAAAGTGGTTGAAATTGTGGATGTGCGGTTTGGTGAGACTAACGGCTTGCAAAGAGAGCACCTGCCAAATGTGCTAGATGAAGTTCCATCCAGTGAATCTATCAAGCTTATGGGAACTGGAGAAATCATACCATCTGAAGCACAGCCCGAAGAGGAACTCATTATCTCTACACCTGATCAACCTGAAGACAATACTTAGCCTGAAGACAATCCTTCTAACGATGACAATGATCAGCAAGAGCAAAATCTTCGTCCTGTTCATCCTCGTGTTGCAAATGAAGTATAGATTGAGAAAATAATTGATAGCATCAATGCACCTGGTCCACTCACTCATTCAAGGGCAACACAACTAGCAATTTTTTGTGGGCAACGGCCTGGCTTTGAAGATCCAAAACATCCTGACATGGTCTACAAGCTGAACAAGGCGCTGTATGGCCTCAAACAAGCCCCTCGTGCTTGGTATGACACACTCAAGGACTTCCTGAAGAGCAAAGGCTTCAAACCTAGTTCTCTGGATCCCACTCTCTTCACGAAGACATATGATGGTGAACTGTTTGTGTGCCAAATATATGTGGATGACATTATCTTCGGCTGCACTAATCAGAAATACAGTGATGAGTTTGGATACATGATGCAAGAGCAATATCAAATGTCCATGATGGGTGAGCTAAATTTCTTCCTTGGTCTTCAAATACGACAGCAACGCAACGGCATCTTCATATATCAAGAGAAATACCTCAAGGATTGCCTAAAGAAGTTTGGAATGCAAGACTGCAAAGGTTACATAACGCCAATGCCTACCAAGAGTCATCTAGATTCTGACGCCAATGGTAAAGAGTTCAATCAAAAGTTATACCGCTCCATGATTGGTTCCTTGCTTTACTTATGTGCATCTAGGCCAAATATCATGCTTAGTGTTTGCATGTGTGCCCGATTTCAAGCGGCACCAAAGGAATCACATCACTTAGCTGTGAAGCGAATTCTTCGATATTTGGCTCACACCCTAACACTAGGATTATGGTATCCAAAGGGCTCAGAGTTTGATCTAGTTGGATTCTCGGATGCTGATTATGCTGGTGACAAGGTGGATCGCAAGTTTACATCAGGCACATGTCACTTTCTGGGACGATCACTTGTGTGTTGGTCTTCAAAGAAGCAAAACTGTGTATCTCTCTCCACTTCTGAATCTGAATACATTGCTGCTGGATCTTGCTGCGCTCAGCTTCTATGGATGAAGCAAACACTCAAAGACTATGGCATTCATCTGAAGCAAGTGCCACTCTACTGCGACAATGAAAGCGCCATCAAGATCGCCAACAATCCAGTTCAGCACTCGAAGACAAAGCACATTCAAATCCATCATCACTTTCTCAGAGATCATGTCATGAAGGAAGATATTGATATCATTCACGTCAGCACTGAAGAGCAACTGGCAGATATCTTCACAAAGCCCTTGGATGAGAAAAGGTTTTGCAAGTTGCGGTGTGAGCTAAATATCTTGGTATCCTCAAATGTCCTGTGATCATGCACACATCCTAACACTTATGCAAGTTGATGACTTAGATGTGCAAACACACGAAGTAACGTATATCTTCAACTAATGAAGACTTACACTCTAAGTGTGAATACATTAACGCGGAATTTGACTTCGGAGCGCCACGCTAATTGTGCGTCGTGTCTGGGTCTAATACTTCCTATACGGTGGGTGACGCCACCACCAAACTTGTGTTTGGAATAATTTCTGTTGGCGTTACATTTGCAAAGTCTTCGCATTTTGTTTTTCTTCATGGTTAACATGGCTTCATGTTATCTTCAATATACTGATTTGGTTTCTGTCCTCTACATCATTCACTTATAGCTATGTCTTATAGTTGAATCTTTTGAACTAAGTGAATGTGATCGGACCCTAACCTTTCTATGCTCCCGTCTTAAGTCTATCTATGCAAATCATATGCATTCTATTGAAACTGTCAAAACGTCTTCTCTGCGTCCTTGTCAGCAGAAGACATAGAGATAAACATTAATCTATTTTCAATGCTCAATCCTTTTTACTTGAAACCCGGAGAAGTGGGAACGACCACCCGACAATCCAGGCGTGCGTGGGAACGTGGAACAACCTCCAATGTGTTGCATGATCGCCACTTGTCCTTCAGATGTGAACCTCTAGGGGCACATGTGTAATAACATTGTGCCGTCCCTGTCCCTATAAATACACGCCTCACCCCAGTCATTATCTCTTCTTCCACTCTCGCAGAAACCCTAGCGCCACCACTAGCCTCGACGACGCCGGCGATGAAGTGCTTAGCTGCCGCAACCTCACCGACGCCGTCCTCATGCCGTCCGCGGACATCGTTTTCTCCGCCGTCGCCGTAGGTGTCTTCCGTCGCCAAGTTAGGGCACGGAAGATCGAACTGCTTGGCCTCCTCTCCCACTCCGTCTAGGAGTTCCTCGTGTGGTAAATAAAACCTCTTTTTACAGTCTTTTTGATCCAATAGATTCATCCTTTTCATCCACAAGTGGTTTCTGTTCCTACAAGTTGGATCTATCTCATTGTGTAACTCATAGCATGCCTAGTATGTTCACTTATGCTTCACAAAGTAGTTAGATTCCTCACTTGTACTTATTCGTGGATTCGTACAAATCTGGAACCAACTCTCTACATATGAGTGAATGTCTTCGCACTATGAGGTCAATGTCTTCTGAACTGATTTATCTTCAAAATCTTCTGAGAATGCATATGACCTCTTCCCCTTCCCTCGCATCTCTAATGCTGTCACAGGTACATGTCCGTGGGAGAATCCCTTGGTTCTCATAGTCTGCATTCATTTGTAGAGCTCTTACAGCGTCACATAAATTATCCTGAAGCCAGTTCCTGTCTGACCAGTAGACGAAAGACTTCGACAGTGTTGAAGCCTTTTAGTCTAAACTTCATGACAACTCATGGAAACACTGCTAAGGACCTGCCACCAGATCTCTATGAGTTATACAAGTCAGATCCAGAAGAAACCTATGGAGAACGCAAGAACCGAATCCAATGGATTCGAAGACATTGGGCAGAGGAATGGTTCAAGTACAGATTCATCACCAAGGAGTATGCTGAG
Organism: Triticum aestivum; assembly: GCF_018294505.1. Classification (NCBI taxonomy): domain Eukaryota; kingdom Viridiplantae; phylum Streptophyta; class Magnoliopsida; order Poales; family Poaceae; genus Triticum; species Triticum aestivum. The sequence continues at coordinate 117,076,070 of NC_057794.1, read as the reverse complement.
AAAAATGCCTTAAAGGGCCCCTGGGGAGATATAATATACAAAGGTCTTCAGCCCAAGTCGAAGTCCGAAGCTATTGCTCAAGGCTTCTACCCCTGCATGATTCATGGACCTCAGCCTGCTAATGCCGACCCATCCTCTCTCTTATGGTGTCGTGAAGATAATCTATTCAAGCGCAACTATCAGGCTGCAAAGAACTCGGCCAAGGAAAACAAGAAGTCTTTGGGATTAGACTTCAACCCAGGCCCCTCTGCACCACGAGCTAACGGCACACGCAAAGCTGAAGCCAATCTTATTGGGCCCTTCTACAACTTAGAAGGTCTCATCACTCACATTCAGGTTCAAGGGGCAGCCGTGGATCACTCTGCAGATGACACTGATTCTGACGAAGCACCTGCACCACCGAAGCCTGTGAAGCAAAAGAAACCACCAAAAGAAACCAAAGGCTTCAAAGCCTTCTTCTGCACCAAAGGTCTCACGGACGAAGCCTCTGGCCACTGCACCTCCTGAAGTCAGTGTGCAGTCTGAGATCTCTCACGCATCTCCAAGTCTGACAAGTTGAAAAAGCCCATGCAACCCACTGGTCAAGCACTGACTCCTCCTGCTGTTTTGAGAAACGAGAATGACGCCATTGATCTTTCCAGCGACGATGATCTTGGCGATGACGCTCTTGAGCAGTTGATAAAGAGCAAGCAAGAGGCAGAAATCTTCAATGATCTTCTCCTCTTTGATGTGGAAATCTTATACAAGTTTATTGATGAGTGGTTTGACAGCCCAGATGTCAGTTTTTGATGATCTTCAGCTTCCAATTGGCCTCAGCGTCTCCGTCCATGGAGCCATTGCTCCTGAGCTGGCTCTTTCTCAGAAAATTGTTGAGCTGAAGCATAAGATCGATTATGAAAAGGCTCAGTTCAAGAAGCACATGGCCAAGCTCAATGTTGAAGACATTCAAAACTTCAAGGTCATGATGCATGAGCTCAAGGAGGCATTCCACAAGAAACGAGAAGAAGCAAAAGGTTCTCGTGAGCGCATGAAGAATCTTGCTGCCAAACGTGTTTAAGGCTACAATGAAGCTAAAAAGTGCAAGGCTTTGCGGCGGCTAGGAATCGACCCCAGAATGGCAGCCAAGAAGAAGAAGAAGCTAGTTGTGGCAGAACCAGAAGCATCAAGGCAGAAAGAACCTCGCATTGTCTTCCCAGCCAGTATGGCAGGCTCGAAGCCTAAGGTCCCCAAAGTGGCTTCTGAATTCAAGAAAACTAGAGCAGCTGAAGCCGAAGCTAGAAAGCGCAAGACCAAAGCCACCACTGATGATGCTCCCCCAACCAAGAAAAGGAAAACAAAGAAGAGAGACCGGGCTGCTTCCACAGAGCCCCTTCTTGTCGAGCCAATTTCTGTTGCTCGTCTTACGTCTGAACATCATGAATGTCGTCTGGTAGTTCATGAGCCTACTTCCACAGAGGCTCCTGAATCTGAAGAAAATCTAGCTGTTGACCCCACCACAGCTGAAGACATTGGTCCTCACGACAATGTTGAAGATGATGAAGTCCTTCCTCAGATCGAGCACAATTTGGTATCATCGCCTATTCTCACGAACAGCAAACTCATCAACATTGGTCGTCCATTGACGCCAATTGCTCAGGATGACTCATGGGCTGATCACCCTCAAGAATCCCCTCGTGCTGAAGAAACACCCGTCACTCCCCCACCACAGGTCACCACTCCGGTGATTGACAGTGAAGACTTTGAGGCCCAACCAACTCCATCTCCACAGGCGTGGCCAGCATTTTGCAGGCTTCGCAAAGGACCAAGGCCACAGGTCACATTGTCAAGTGTTCCAGAAGGAGAAGAGCGCCAATCTGTTTCACGTGAAGTCTTTCCTGAAGCCTCTCCTACTGTGAACATCCCTGAATCTGAAGCCAAAGCGGTTGAAGATATTCCAGCTGCATCAGCCGATGAAGAAGAAGAACCACGTGATGAAGAAAGAGTTGCTACACCCCCGTCCAACCCTGAAGTTGGTCTCGAGGAGAACGTGTCTGACCCTCCAGCTCCTGAGGTGGAGGTCACCAATACTGAGGCGGCCACTAACATCAACACTGAAGCCAATAACGTTGTCATGGCTGAAGCTAATGTAGTGCCAGATGATGCTGCACCTGAAGCCAATGCAGCATCAGAAGCAAATCCGCTGCCTGAAGCCAATGCCTCTTCTCCTCTACCTCCTCCAAGGCCACACACCATCGAGCAAGCATATGATCATGGACAGCTTGTTACCGTCCGCTGGCCAATCCTGGTTCCTCCGCCTGCTCCCGGACCTCAGTTTGCCTATCATGTGGAGCACATGCCTCAGGTCCAGAAGACAAAGCCAAGGCTACCACAGTTTCCAGGAACTGTAACTTCACCAGGATCATTTAATCTGAATGGATTCAAGGCACACAACACATTCTTCAACAATGCCAAGAACCCCTACACAAGGCCAAGAATCTCTTCGGACCAATTCTGGAGTTATCAGCAGTGAAGCGATTATTCATGCATCTTATACAATCAGGGACGCATCTTCCCTCACATGCATCTTGACTATGAAGCCATTGTTGGACTGCCATGCCTTGAAGAAGCCCTTGACTGCTTCCGTGATGCGAGTCTGGTTAATTTTGTGACTGCAAAGGAACACTGGAATGAAGAACTTCTGGTTCAATTCTATGCTACCCTCCACATTCGTGGATACAACAGGGATCCGAAGACTTGGATCCTTGAGTGGATGATAGGAGATGTTCATCATGAAGCTAAAGCTCAAGACATCATTGAGCTCACAGCCCTACCCACTCCTGGTGAATACTATGAACCAGGTTGTCAACAACACCAGAATGCTTTGGAGAGCATTTTCCAGAAGCCAGAACCCAACATGAGTCAAATGCTGAGCATGATGAAGCCTTTGCCACGCGACACTGAATACCCAACCGAATTCTTTGTTGAAGACCTAGAATATCTGCCCCGCACCATTTATCATATCATCATAAAGACTCTATGGCTTGTCAAAGGACATTCATCTGCAGCGAAGCTTGAAGGAGCAATGAAGACTTTGGTTTGCTATATCTTCAATGGCATAAGCTTCAATGCTCAAGACTTCTTCATCAGGCAGTTGGCTGCATCTGGCTCCGACATTTTTGGTCTGAAGTTCTACGCTCCGTGGGTAATGCGCCTTATCAAGCTTCACTCTGCCTTCAACTATCAGCCGTCTGCGCGCAGTCATCTTGTATTCTTGCCAGAGGTTGATCTGTCTGTTGAAGCTATTTACCCAGAGCCTGCTAAGGATCCAATCTATCTTCACAACATTGATCGTCAAAGCTTCACCCAGCCCATTGAAGGAGTTCAGGTAGTCTCTCGTGTTTATCCCTTGGCTGGTAACACACGTGCCCCTCGCGCCCAAACTGACGCAACTGGAAGCACCATTGCCCAAAGGCCTCGGAAGCGATCTCGTGTTCTCAATGATGAGAGCTTCTCGTCGCGCTACATCAGAAATAGGATAAGCATCATGACTGCCTTAAGCGTCAAATGCAAAGCCTCTTGGTGGACATCAATCGCATTCACAATCTTGCCACCAAGAATGCCTTTGTCACACATGAAACCTGTCAGAGGTCTTGGAAGAGTTTTACTTTGCTCACTACTGAAGAAGATCTTCAAGACGATGGCTTCATAGAAAGATTCAAGTTTGACTCCACTCCTCCAAGGAATGCTCACTTGCGTCGGACTCCCTCCCTTGAAGACTCTGACTATTCTTCCTCACTTGCCACGGTGAATGCCAGAGTTATCGATGAACAAGATGATGCCACTTCACCACCTCCATATTCAGCGTGTCTCGACACTCCACCAAGTTCTTCTGCACCACTGGACCTCAACGACGACCCTGCTGCTTCGCCTGCACCTCATGGGGACGAGTAGAAGCTCTATGTCTTCAAACCTTTTTGGTCATTACTAACAAAAGGGGGAGAAGCATATGAGTTGATAGTCTTCAAGCGGGTCCATATGGGTGGTTGCTTTACTTTTTTCTACTTTTGCCAAGTGCTTACAAATCTCGCTTTTGAAACATTTGGTTCGTTTTCAGTTGTAACACTTAAACTTGATGGTCGTCTGCTACCTTTTTCGACACTATGTGATGCGATGATAAATTCCGCATGTGCGACGATAAATTCCGCATGAAGTCATTTTGCAGACGTCCATTTTTCATTATGCATGTCATTATCTTCATTATATCATTTCATGCATGATGAATTGTCTTCATAAGTAGAAGAGGAGCTCCACAAGTAAAACCTGCCATGTGCATTTGCATTCAAAAGCAAAATAATTATATGCACATCTTCAGGGGGAGCCTTTCTGCTACTTACGAAGACAATACTTAAATCCCTTACAATTTCACATATTTCTATCCCCGTTGAAAACTTCAACCAGTTTGTCATCAATCACCAAGAAGGGGGAGATTGTAAGTGCATCTAGTGCCACCCCTAGTTGGTTCTGGAATATTGACGACAAACCTGCTTGAGGGACTAATGTGTTTGTGAGAATTGCAGGATAACACAGGTAGAAGTCCCTCATTGCTTCGGTTTTCCTACCGGAGATGACCCCTAAAAATGTATGAAGACATTGAAGTCAAAGGTGGTATGTGAAGACATTCACATTGAAGACTATGACAACAGAAGACACCGCGTGAAGACTATGGAGCGCGAAGACTTAGTTGCTTCGTCGTTATTTTGCTTCTTTGTTGAGTCATAGGAACCACCGTACTGTTAAGTGGGGTCCAAGTGAACCAGTCAGAATGAATGAAGTGATGCTTAACCAAAATCCTAAGTCTTCGAGCGAAGACAATGAGAGCAAATCTTACCCAGAGCTGGATAAGTCAGCTTTGCTTGTAGCTCAAGTAAAGTTGCCGTGTGTGTTTGAAATCTGACTGTTGGAACACGTGTCAGTTCCTTAGTGACCCAGGGTCATTTCGAACAAATCAGGTCGGGTTGCCTAGTGGCTATAAATAGCCCACCCCCTACACCATAAATTGGTTGGCTACTCAGAGTTAGTGCACGGCTTTTGTCGTTTGAGAGCAACCCACCTCGAAGCCTTTGAGAGAGAAATCCTTGCGAGGACAAAGCCCTAAACACCCAGAGCCAAAGAGTGTTAGGCATCACTTAAATCTTCTTGTCTGTGTGATCTGAAGACTTATTACACTTGAGGACTGTGAATCCTCCAGCCAGTTAGGTGTCGCGTTCTGAGCATCCAAGAGTCATTGTGGATCGCCGGTGAACGAAGTCTGTGAAGGTTTGGAAGTCTACCTTGAAGACTTACCATAGTAATTGGGCGAGGACTGGGTGTCCTTAGCTCAAGGGGAATAAGGTGAAGACGCGGTCTTCTGAGTTGAATCTCATCCTCCCTAACCAGACGTACGGTTGTCACAACAACTGGAACTGGTCCAGCAAATCATTGTCTTCAACGAGCCAATGGTTCTATCATTTTCATCTCTTTATTTACAGTTAGTCCTTGTGAAGTCATTACCTGTTTGCATTATCTTTTGTCTTCACTGAGTGACTGCTTGTTCTGATTGTCTTCATACTATCTTCCATCCTGATCTATACTACCTAGCTACTATTAGTCTTTGTGCCTTCATTTCATTGAATACTTGACTATGGCTTGCTTAGTGTAGTCTACCTTCCGCTGCATGGTAATAGGTTTATTTCTATCGTTTGTCTTCGAAACTTCCATGTTTTAAAGACTTTCATAAAAATCGCCTATTCACCCCCCTCTAGTCGATCACTAGCACTTTCAGTATCTCAATACCTAGTTCAATCTCGTTACCGGCAAGTCTCTTTACTCGTTCCATAATGCAACATCCCGTAACTAACTCATTAGTCACATTGCTTGCAAGACTTATAGTGATGTGCATTATCGAGAGGGACCAGAGATACCTCTCCGACAATCGGAGTGACAAATCCTAATCCCAATCTATGCCAACTCAACAAACACCATTGGAGACACATGTTGAGCATCTTTATAGTCACCCAGTTACGTTGTGACGTTTGATACCACACTAAGTGTTCCTCCGGTATTCGGGAGTTGCATAATCTCACAGTCATAGGAACATGTATAAGTCATAGAGAAAGCAATAACAACAAACTAAACGATCATCGTGCTAAGCTAACGGATGGGTCAGGTCAATCACATCATTCTCTAATGATGTGATCCCATTCATCAAATGACAACTCTTTGTCCATGGATAGGAAACTTAACCAACTTTGATTAATGAGCTAGTCAAGTAGAGGCATACTAGTGACACTCTGTTTGTCTTTGTATTCATACATGTACTAAGTTTCCGGTTAATACAATTCTAGCACGAATAATAAACATTTATCATGATATAAGGAAATATAAATAACAACTTTATTATTGCCTCTAGGGCATATTTCCTTCACTCTTCAGTGTTGATGTGAATGATATCAATATATTCCTTCATGACATGATCTCTGAGAAAGTGATGACGGATCTGAATGTGCTTTGTCTTCGAGTGCTGAACTAGGTTGTTAGCAATCTTGATGGAGCTTTCATTGTCGCAGTAAAGTGGCACATGTTTCAGGTGGATGCCATAGTCCTTGAGAGTTTGCTTCATCCATAGAAGCTGAGCGCAGCAAGATCCAGCAGCAACGTATTCGGATTCAGCAGTGGAGAGTGATACACAGTTCTACTTCTTTGAAGACCAACATACAAGAGATCGTCCAAGGAAGTGACATGTGCCTGATGTGGACTTACGATCAACCTTGTCTCCAGCATAATCAGCATCTGAGAATCCAACTAGATCAAACTCTGAGCCCTTTGGATACCATAATCCTAGTGTTGGGGTGTAAGCCAAATGTCGAAGAATTTTCTTCACAGCTAAGTGATGCGATTCCTTTGGTGCCTCTTGGAATAGGGCACACATGCAAATGCTAAGCATTATATCAGGCCAAGATGCACATAAGTAGAGTAAAGAACCAATCATGAAGCGGTATACCTTTTGGTCAAACTCTTTACCATTGTCGTCGGGGCCCAATTGACCTTTGGTTGGCATTAGCGTCGTGTACCCTTTGTAGTCTTGCATTCCAAACTTCTTCAGGCAATCTTTGAGGTATTTTTCTTGTATATGAAGATGTCTTTACTCTGCTGATGGATTTGAACACCAAGGAAAAATTTTAGCTCACCCATCATGGACACCTGATATTGCTCTTGCATCATATGCCCAAACTCACCACTTTATCTCTTGTTAGTGCAGCCGAAGATAATGTCATCCACATAGATTTGGCATACAAACAGTTCACCATCATATGTCTTCGTGAAGAGAGTGGGATCTAGAGAACCAGGTTTGAAGCCTTTGTTCTTCAAGAAGTCTTTGAGTGTGTCATACCAAGCGCGAGGTGCTTGTTTGAGGCCTTACAGTACCTTGTTGAGCTTGTATACCATATCCGGACGCATTGAGTCTTCAAAACCAGGTGGTTGTGCAACATATACTTCTTCTTCTTCAGTTTTGCCATTGATAAAGGCACTCTTTACATCCATTTGGTACAGAAGAATGTCGTTGTGGTTGGCATAGGCTAGTAGTATGTGAATTCCTTCAAGCCTAGCCTCATGAGCAAATGTTTCATCGAAGTCATTCCCTTCAACTTGTGTGTGTAACCTTGAGCAATGAGATTAGCCTTGTTTCTGACAACTTGACCATGCTCATCTTGTTTGTTGCGATAGATCCATTTGGTGCCGATGATATTGTGCTTGCGAGGACCTGGACGCTTTACAAGCTCCCATACATTGTTCATCTCGAACTGTTGAAGCTCTTCTTGCATAGCTTGAATCCATTCAGGTTCCATGAAGGCTTTGTCAACTTTCTTCGGTTCAGATATAGAAACAAAGGCAAAATGTCGACAAAAATTTGCTAGCTGTGTTGCTCTTGAACGACTGAGTGGACCAGGTGCATTGATGCTATCAATTATCTTCTCAATCTGTACTTCATTTGCAAAACGAGGATGAACTAGACGAAGATTTTGCCCTTGCTGATCACTGTCTTCATCTTCAGCATTGGCTTTAGGTTGAGTAGTGTCTTTAGGCTGATTAGGAGCAGAAATGATGATTTCCTCTTCAGCCTGTGCCTCTGAAGGTATGATTTCTCCAGTACCCATAAGCTTGATAGATTCACTTGGTGTTGCTTCATCTAGCACATTTGGCAGGTGCTCTCTTTGCGAGCCGTTAGTCTCATCGAACCGCACATCCATAGTTTCAACCACTTTGTAGTGAAAGAGGTTGAAGACTCTGCAAGAGTGCAAGTCCTTCCCGTAGCCAAGCATAAAACCTTTATGTGCTTTCGGTGCAAATTTTGAAGTGTGATGTGGATCCTTGATCCAGCACCTAGCACCAAAGATTCTTAAATAGCTGACGTTTGGCTTCTTACCAGTCAGGAGCTCATATGATGTCTTCTTTAGGAACTTGTGAAGATAAACAGGGTTGTTGACGTGGCATGTAGTGTCAATAGCTCCAGGACAGAACTTCCTTGGAGTCTTGTACTCATCAAGCATCGTCCGTTCCATCTCAATGAGGGTTCTATTCTTGCGCTCCACGATGCCATTCTGCTGAGTTGTGTATGGAGCCGAGAACTCATGTGTGATGCCCAATGTATCAAGATAAGTGTCGAGGCCAGTGTTCTTGAATTCAGTGCCGTTGTCACTTCTGATGTGCTTGATCTTGATGCCATAGTTAGTCATGGCACGATTGACGAATCGTGTGAAGACATCCTGCACTTCAGTCTTGTAGAGAATTATGTGCACCCATGTATATCTTGAGTAATCATCAACAATGACAAAACCATAGAGGCAAGTAGTGGTAGTAAGGGTAGAGTAGTGAGTAGGGCCGAATAAGTCCATGTGAAGCAGCTCGAAGGGACGCGCCATCGTGATGATTGTCTTAGAGGGATGCTTGGCACTAGTCATCTTTCCAGCCTTGCAGGCACCGCATAGATGATCCTTCTTGAACTTGACGCCCTCAATGCCTATGACATGCTTCTTCTTCGCAAGAGTGTATAAGTTCCTCATGCCTGCATGCCCTAGCCTCTGATGCAAGAGCTAGCACTCAGAAGCTTTTGCTAGAAGACATACGGTCAACTGTCGTCCCGCGGAGAAATCTACCATATATAGATCGTCTTTTCGATATCCTTCGAAGACTAGAGATTTGTCAGATTCCATAAGCACATGGCAACGATATTTTCCAAATATCACAATCATGTTCAGATCACAAAGCATTGAGACAGACATTAAGTTGAAACCAAGGGATTCAACAACCATCACTTTATCCATGTGTTGATCCTTTGAGATTGCAACTCTACCTAGGCCCAATACCTTTCTTTTACCAGTGTCAGCAAATGTGATGTGACTCTTGTCAGACGGATGTAGGGTTGAATCCATAAGAAGACTTCGATCACCACCCATGTGGTTAGTGAATCCACTGTCCATAATCCACGCAGAAGCCTTTAGTGTCGTACCCTACAGTGCAGTTTGGGGGATAGGCTTCACCAAGGGAAATGTGAAGCATAAACATTTGACGAACAAGCATATTATCAAAGCTCAGATCCTTGTTAGGATAGATAGGATGTTTGTCAAGAAATCCTGGGACGAAATAAATAGTAAGACCATTTTGGCATTTTATCCTGCATCCCACAAGATGTTTTAGGTCCCCAACATAAGCATTAGAAGCCTTTGATTTCCGGCTGGAGACCTTTCCCTGCAAAAGAGAGTTAATTTTTCTTAACCACCCACATTTTCAGGGGTGTCTTAGAAGCAATGAGTCAAAGTGCAGCCTCTGAGAACTTTGGCTTTGGAGCCCTAGCAAATATCCTTGTAGGTGGTGAATAATACTCATAAGAATAAGCTGAAAAGTTCTTGGTATTATAAACATAGCGGTTTGATGAAGCACGCTCATATTCATAAGTCTGCGTAAGGTTTCCCTACAAAACATTGGCATTAGGGTGACCCTGGTGGATTCTCTGTCTGTATGAAGCCTTTGAACCATATGACGCCTTTGGTTTGTCTTCTTCCCAGGTGGTGTCATGATGACATTCACAGGAAGCTTATCAAGACAACTTTTAGGCAGCCAGATCTTCTTCAAAGGATGTCCATTCGTGTAGTTAGTACCAATATACCTGGAAAACACTTCACTATTTTGATTCTTAAATAGTTTATAGTTTGCATCAAAGGATTCATCAATGATAATCGGGTTTGCACAAGTGAAACCGGATAAGGTAGATGTATCCACCAAAGGACCCTTTGCAGCAACCCATGTGGTTTTGGAGTACTGCTCGGGCTTCCAGTATGAACCATCAACGTTCATTTTCCTCTCGAACCCAACACCCTCTTTCCTAGGGTTTCGGTTCAGAATCTATTTCTCGAGGACATCACATAGTGTTTGATGCCGTTTGAGGCTTTTGTACATCCCTGTTTCAAGCAATGTCTTCAACCTAGCATTCTCATCAGCAATAGTAGTGGTATCCTAAGAAGAGGGGTTAGTTACCACATCAGCAGTTGAAGATATAGAAACAGTAGCAACAGTAGAACATTCAGCAACAAAGATAACATTATCACGCTCAAGACATTTTAAACATGGTGGCTGAAAGTCTTCCTGAGGGGTACTGATTTGTTGAGTGCGAAGTGACTCGTTCTCCTTTTGAAGATCTTCATGAGGCGCCCTCAGGTTCTCAAGCTCTTGCTTCCTTTGAAGATAATCATAGGAAATCTTCTCATGAGTAGCTGAGAGTATTTCATGACGACTTTCAAGTTCCTCATACTTAACATGAAGATTTTTAATGTCTTCAATTAAGGACTGAGTTCGAGTCATTTCCGCGTCCAATATGTCGTCGCTTTTGTCTAGCAACTTTTGAATATGTTCCATAGCATTTTGTTGTTCAGTTGCAATTTTTAGAAAGTGTTTTGTAGCTAGGTTTAGATTTACATTCAGATTTATCTTCACTAGATGTTTGAAAGTAAGCATAGCGCGAGTTTACCTTGGCACCACGTGTCATGAAGCAGTAGGTAGGAGCAGAGTCATCCTCATCATCAGCATCAGCGTTGGCGACGAGGCCATTGTCTTCGGTGTTGAAGATTGACTTGGTGATGTAAGCTGAAGCTAGAGCCAGGCTTGCCACGCCTAAATCAGACTCCTCCTCAGACTCCACCTCCGCCTCCTCATAAGCAGACTCCTCCTCTGAATCCATCTCCTTTCCAACAAATGCACGAGCCTTGCTGGATGAGCTCTTCTTGTGAGATGAAGACTTTGATGAAGACTTTGAGAATTTCTTCTTCTTCTTGTCATCAAAATCATATTCCTTGCTCTTCTTCTTGGTCTCATTGTCCCATTGAGGTCACTCAGAGATGTAGTGACTAGGTTTCTTGCATTTGTGGCATGTTCTCTTCTTGTGGTCACGAGTGGAAGCTTCATCATTTCTTGAGCGGGATCTTGAAGACTTTCTGAAACCTTTCTTCTTGGAGAACTTCTGGAACTTCTTCACGAGCATAGCTAGCTCCTTTCCAATGTCTTCAGGATCCCCAGAACTGCAGTCAAATTCTTCTTCAGATGAGGACACAACCTTTGCCTTCAAAGCCCGGGTTCGTCCATAGCTGGGGACATAGATGTCTCTCTTCTCAGATAGAACTCATGTGTGTTGAGCCTCTCAAGTATGTCAGATGGATCAAGATTTTTGAAGTCAGTACATTCTTGAATCATCAGGGGTAGGGTGTCGAATGAGCTGTCAAGTGATCTCGGGAGCTTCTTGATTATTTCGTGCTTGGTGATCTCAGTGGCGCCAAGTGCGCGAAGCTCATTTGTGATATTAGTGGGGCGATCAAATGTGAGTTGGACATTCTCATTGTCGTTTCTCTTGAAGTGGTTGAAGAGGTTGCGAAGAACATCAATCCTTGAATCTCTCTGAGTTGAAATGCCTTCGTTGACCTTGGAGAGTCAGTCCCAGACCAGCTTCGCAGTTCCAGTGCACTCACAAGGCCATACTGTCCTTTGGTCAGATGACCACATATGATGTTCGTAGCAGTCGAATCTAGTTGAATGAACCTCTTGACATCAGCAGCGGTGACACCTTCGCCGACCTTGGGAACACTATTCTTGACGACATACCAGAGGTCGACATCAATGGCTTCAAGATGCATACACATCTTATTCTTCCAGTAGGGGTAATCAGTGCCATCGAAGACTGGGCATGCAGCGGAGACCTTGATTATCCCTGCAGTCGACATAGCTAAAACTCCAGGTGGTTAAACCGAATCACACAGAACAAGGGAGCACCTTGCTCTGATACCAATTGAAAGTGCTAGTTATCGACTAGAGGGGGTGAATAGGAGATTTTTATGAAAGTCTTCAAAACACGAGGTCTTTGAAGACAAACAGTAGAATCGAACCTATTGATATGCAGTGGAAGGTAGACTACACTAGACAAGCCATAGTCAAGTAATCAATGAAGTGAAAGCACGAAGACTATCAGCAGCTACGTAGTATGGATCAGGATGGAAGACTGTATGAAGCCAACAGTAAATAGTCTTCACTCAGTGACATCAATCAAATCAGACAAGCAGGCAATGACTTCACGAAGACAAACTATAAAGTAAAGGGAAGTGAAAGATAGAACTAGTTGCTTGGTGAAGACAAGGATTTGGTAGACCAGTTCCAATTGCTGTGACAACTGTACGTCTGGTTAGGGAGGCTGAGATTTAACTCAGAAGACCACGTCTTCACCTTATTCCCCTTGAGCTAAGGACACCCAATCCTTGCCCAAGCACTCTAGTAAGTCTTCAAGGTAGACTTCCAAACCTTCACAGACTTCGTTCACTAGCGATCCACAATGGCTCTTGGATGCTCAGAACGCGACGCCTAACCGGCTGGAGGATCCATAGTCCTCAAGTGTAACAAGTCACACGGATAGAAATACTTCAGTGATGCCTAACACTCTTTGGCTCTGGGTGTTTTGGGCCTTGTCCTCGCAAGGATTTCTCTCTCAAGTGCTTCGGAGGTGGGTTGCTCTCAAACGACAAAAGCCATGCACTAACTCTAAGCAGCCACCAATTTATGGTGTAGGGGTGGGCTATTTATAGCCAGGAGGCAACCCGACCTGATTTGTTTGAAATGACCCTGGGTCACTGAGGAACTAACACGTGTCCAACGATCGGATTTCAAACACACGTGGCAGCTTGACTTGGGCTACAAGTAAAGCTGACTCATCCAGCTCTGGATAAGATTTGCTCTCATTGTCTTCGTTCAAAGACATAGGATTTTGGTTGAGCATCACATCAGTCACTTTGACTTTGTTCACTTGGACCCCACTTAACAGTACGATGGTTCCTATGACTCAACAAAGAAGAAAAGGAAACTACGAAACTACTATGTCTTTGCACTCTATAGTCTTCACATGAATGTCTTCTCATGTCATAATCTTCACCGTGAATGTCTTCACGAACCACCATTGTCTTCAATGTCTTCACACATTTTTAGGGGTCATCTCTGGTAGGTAAACTGAATCAATAAGGGACTACTACCTGTGTTATCCTGCAATTCTCACAAACACATTAGTCCCTCAACCAAGTTTGTCGTCAAAACTCCAAAACCAACTAGGGGTGGCACTAGATGCACTTACATAACTGTTGTTGTATCCATGGGTTAGAGTTAGTTTGAGCTAGTTCGGGCTCAAATAGCCCTAAAGTATATCCAAACATGAGGGCTAGTCTGAGCTAGTTGCATCTAACCCACCCAAAGAAACTATCCAACCCAAGAGTTGCTAATTGGAGCTAGTTCTCCTAGTGCATTTATTGTCAATCTAACCCTATCATCCAAACACCTCTTTGGATGGAGTTAGTTCAGGGTTAGTCATGAGATACAAATTAACTCTAACCTCTAACTAAGTTGAATATCCAAACAGGGACGTGTTGTTGTTGTTGCTTGTGCTGCTCTTCTACGTATATCTAAACATCATCAGAACATTAAGGTAACACTCTTCCTTGTTGCTATGTAGCCTAGGATTGCATATTTAGACATAAAGTACAATGCATGTTGCTATGTAGCCTCAGATATATTACTTATGGCCCTAGTTCTGATGATGTTTTGAATATGTAGTCTAGGCCTAACGATAAATGAGTTACAGATATATTCAGCTAAAAGTCTGATTCACCGATTAGTCCCTTATCATCCCCCGGCCTATATGGTACCAGCTAGCAATATCCTGTACAGTGAGTATATATAAGCCATGAGATGAAACTAACCTCGATGGAAAACAATAGTCATTCCCAAAATTGTCCTGTGTAGGTACATGATGTCTACTATGCAACTTTATTCTTGTAGACTCGTGTTGGGCCTCCAAGCGCAGATTTTTGTAGCACAGTAGCAATTTTCCCTCAAGTGGATGACCTAAGGTTTATCAATCCATGGGAGGTGTATGTTGAAGATGGTCTCTCTCAAACAACACTACAACCAAATACAAGAAATCTCTTGTGTCCCCAACACACCAAATACAATGGCAAATTGTATAGGTGCACTAGTTGGGCGAAGAGATGGTGATAAAAGTGTAATATTAATGGTAGAAATATATTTTTATAATCTGAATAAATAAAAACAACAAGGTAAAAAATAGTAAATGGGCACAAAAACTACATTGCAATGCTTGAAAATGAGGCCTAGGGTCCGTACTTTCGCTAGTGTAATATCTCAACAGTAATATAATTGGATCATATAACCACCCCTCAAAGTGCGATGAAGAATCACTCCAAAGTTCCTATTTAGTGGAGAACATAAGAAGAAATCAATTGTAGGGTACGAAACCACCTCGAAGCTATTCTTTCCAATCAATCTATCCAAGAGTTCGTACTAAAATAACACCAAAAAATTTCAGATTCATAATACTCAATCCAACACAAAGAACTTCAAAGAGTGGCCCAAGTTTTCTACTTGAGAAACAAAAGACGAGAACGTGCATCAACCCCTATGCATAGATTACCCCAATGTCGTCGCGGGAATCCGCGAGTTGAATGCCAAAACACATATCAAGTGAAGCAATAAGATACCCCATTGTCACCACGAGTATTCGTATGCAAGACATATATCAAGTGCTCTCAAATTCATAAAAGTATTCAATCTGATAACGACGAAATCTCAAAGGGAAAAACTCAATTCATCACAACAAGATAGAGAGGGGAAAACACCATATGATCCGACTATATTAACATAGCCAGCGATACATCAAGATCTTGGCATCTCAAGAACACGAGAGAGAGAGAGAGAGAGATTAAACACATAGCTACTGGCACAAACCCTCAACCCTGAGGGTGGACTACTCCCTCCTCATCATGGTGGCCGCCAGGATGATGAAGATGGTCACCAGAGATGATTCCTCTCTTTGGCAGGGTGCCGGAACGGGGTCTAGATTGGTTTTCGGTGGCTACAGAGCCTTGCGGCAGCGGAACTTCTGATCTAGGTTAACCCCGAGGGTTTTTGGAATGTTTGGGAATTTATAGGGTAAAGAGGGGGTGTGGGAGGCCACCGAGGTGGGCACAACCCACCTGGGCGTGCCTGGGCCCCCAAGCGCGCCCTGGTGGGTTGCGCCCCCTCAGGGCACCCCCAGGTGCTGCTCTGGCCCATTGGTGGTCTTCTGGTGCATAAAAATCCACAAAAAGTTTCGCGATGTTTGTACTCCGTTTGATATTGATTTCCTACAATGTAAAAAACAAGCAAAAAAAACAACTGGCACTGGGAACTGGGTCAATATGTTAGTCCCAAAAATGATATAAAGTTGCTATAAAATGATTGTAAAACATCCAAGAAAGATAATAAAACAACATGAATACTTCATAGATTATAGATACGTTGGAGACGTATTAGCATCCCCAAGCTTAATTCCTACTCGTCCTCGAGTAGGTAAATGATAAAAGAAATAATTTATGATGTGTGAACGCTAGCAAGGTGCACAAGTTTGATCAAATAATTTCAGTCACTTTTCCTAGCATCATAACATCAATTCTTTCTTATAAAATTTCTCATGTTATAGTAGCAACCAATTCACATGTTAAGGTTCAAACAATGAATTCTCTTGAAACTCAACAACCCATGTTCTGAGTCACCAAGCAATTACAATTCAACTTATTCAACAGAGTCTAAGTAAGAGCTCAACATACTCAACCATCATATAGTCTTCTATGATTGCTAACACTCACCGCATACACATGAGCAAAACGTTTCAATCGGACACATAGAAAGATAGGGGCTTATAATTTTGCCTCCCAACGTATTCACCTCAAGGGTGATGTCAACAATAATAACTCATGCTACCCATATCCAACTGGATATATGTGCCTAGATCTTTCCTCACCACATGATGCTTCCAAAAGAGAAAAATAAAAAGGAATAGAGAGAATAACTTTGACTCTTGCATGAAAGTAAATACATAGAAGTAAAAGATAGGCCCTTCGCAGAGGAAAGCAGAGGTTGCCATGCGCTTATTTGTATGTATGCTCACCCCTTAGTTCAAAAGAACATTACGTTATATTGACCCTTATGATAGCAACCTTTATTATGCAGTCTGTCGCTTTTATTCTTTGCCATCACAAGTTCATACAATGCTCAATTTTCTCTTACACTAAATGATCTAACACTTTTAGAAGCAATTTGTATTGCCTTATTGCACCGATAACAACTTCTTGAAGGATCTTATTCAATCCTTAGGTAGGTACGATGGACTCTTGAAAATAAGATTTGGGTTTAAGGGTTTTTGGATGCACAAGTAGTATCTCTACTTGGTGCAGAATTTTTGGCTAGCAAAGATGGGGGGCAAGCACCACATGTTGAAGGATCTATGACAATATAACTTCTATGTGAATATGAACAAATATAAACCATTACGTTGTCTTCCTTGTCCAACGTCAACAATTTTGGCATATAATATTTTGATGGGGGCTCACAATCAGAAAAGATTTCCAACATAGTGTATTTGCATGTGAAAGTTCTCTTACTTATACTAATTTATCATGAATTGCTTGTATGACCAATATTGTGATTGTCAAGCCTCAAAAGATTCACTTTCTAAACCCAATGTGTATATACCACTAGGCATGATATAATTTCAACTTCATGACATTCAATTTATTCAACAATTTACTCATAGGATATAAGTGAAGCACGAGAGTAAATGACAAGCTACTCCAAAAAGATATAAGTGAAGATCATGCGAGTAGTTAAGTAAGTGGGTAGCTAATTGAGGACTCTCTCTTATTATAAACTTTCAGATCTAAGAATTTTACTAAAACAGCAAGCAAAACAAAACAAAATGACATTCCAACAACAACACAACTCATGTGGAGAAGAAAAAAATTTGTCTCAACCGATACTAACAGATAATTGTTGAAGAAGAAAGATGGGATGCCTACCGGGGCATGATAACCCACAAGTATAGGGGATCGCAAAAGTTTTCGAAGGTAGAGTATTCAACCCAAATTTATAGATTCGACACAAGGGGAGCCAAAGAATATTTGAAGGTATTAGCAGCTGAGTTGTCAATTCAACCACACCTGGAGATTAATTATCTGCAGCAACGTGATCAGTAGCAAAGTAATATGATAGTTTTGATAATAGTGACAGCAGTAATAGTAACGGTAACAGTGATAGCAATAATTTTATAGCTAGTGCAACAGTATCGATAGCAGTAGTAACTTAGCAACAACAATATAAGATAAATTCGTAGGCATTGGATCGGTGACTTGTTGGATGATATTCATCATGAGACAGTTATAACCTAGGGTGATACGGCACTAGCTCCAGCTCATCAATATAATGTAGGCATGTATTCAATAGTCATACGTGCTTATGGAAAGACCTTGCATGACATATTTTATCCTACCCTCCTGTGGCAGCGGGGTCCAATTGGACACTAAGGGATATTAAGGCCTCCTTTTAATAGAGAACCGGAACAAAGTATTAACACACGGTGAATACGTGAACTCCTCAAACTACGGTCATCACCGGGAGTGGTCCCGACTATTGTCACTCCAGGGTTGCCGGATCATAACATGTAGTAGGTGACTATAACTTGCATGGTCGGATCTAGAACATGAATATAATGGTGATAACATAAACGATTCAGATCTGAAATCATGGCACCCGGGCCCAAAGTGACAAGCATTAAGCATAGCAAAGTCATAGCAACATCAATCTTATAACATAGTGGATACTAGGGATCAAGCCTTAACAAAACTAACTCGATTACATGATGAATCTCATCCAACTCCTCACCGACCATCGAGCCTACGAAGGAATTGCTCACTCCCGGTGGGGAGCATCATGGAACTGGTGATGGCGAAGGGTTGGTGATGACAAAGAACGAAGATCCCCATCTCCCAAGCCCAAACGGACTCCAGATCTGGCATCCCAATGAAGAACAGGAGGTGACAACGGCTCCGTCTCGTGGATCGCAATAATTCTTTCTCCCTAATTTTTTCTCCAAATATGTGATTTTATAGTATCAAGGTTGAGGTCTGCGGGGCCACCAGGTGGGGACAACCCACCTGGGCGCACTAGGAGGGGGGCACACCCTGGTGGGTTGTGCCCACCTAGGTGCCCCCCTCCGGTGGATCTTGGCTCTAGAAATTCTCTTTATTGATATAAAAAATCCTCGCAAAGTTTCGTTCCATTCCGAGAACTTTTATTTCTGCACAAAAACAACACTATGGTAGTTCTGCTGAAAACAACATTAGTCTGGGGTTAGTTTCATTCAAGTCATGCAAATTAGAGTTCAAAACAAGAGGAAAAGCATTAGGAAAAGTAGATACGTTGGAGACGTATCAACTCCCCCAAGCTTAAACCTTCGCTTGTCCTCAAGAAATTCAGTTGATAAACTGAAAGTGAAAAAGAAAAACTTTTACGAACTCTTTTGCTCTTGTTTTCATAAATAAGCTTAAACAGCACCCAGGTTTTTAGCCAACATTATAACTTACCATGCCAACAATAACTCTTAAAAATTATATTAACTCATATCAATGACATAATCAGCTAGCGAGCAATAATAAGATATCTCAAACGACAACACGTTGTTAAAACAACCATGATATAATATGACAATAATGGTATCTCACTAGCCCTTTCTGAGACTGCAAAACATAAATGCAGAGCACCTCCAAAGTTCAAGCAGCGACTAAACATTGTAATTCATGATAGAAAAGATCCAGTCATGATGCACCCAACATTATCTACACACAATGCATAAGCATGACAACAGTGCTCTCAGGTTCTGGCGCTTATTTTAGAAGGTGATGACACAACATAAAAGTAAATAGATAGTCCCTTCGCAGAGGGAAGCAGTGATTTGCAGAGGTGCTAGAGCTCAAGTTTCAAAATAGAGGTAAATGATATTTTAAGACATGCACCCTTCTCATTTACTTCACGACCATCAGTTATCAATATCTTCCATGCTAAGCATGCTAGTGGCGGTTCCCAAGCGATAAAAGTAAAGGTTTTGACTCCATTGGGAGTTTTTGTTTGATTATTTGTAAGGTTTTTCTGTTTGCAGTTTCGGACTGGGCATCCCTATTACCGCCCTTTTCTCATGCGGTGTGTCGGGGGAAACTGATCCACGAACACCTATGGGGCCGGCGGACCGGGCCCCTTTCGGTTTGGCGGGGGGCAGAGATCGCATGAAGAGCAGATCGAGGCGAAGCACACGAGCAGTTTACCCAGCTTCGGAGCTCTCCGGAGAGATAACACTCCTACTGCTGCTTGTTTGATTATCTTGTGTTCTTGCTCTAGAGAGAGAGCGTAGTGTTTTTCTGGGTTACGAATGAGTCGAACTTCCCGAACCAGTCGAACCGAACCCCCCCCCCTACGTTGCGCATGGGCCTCCTTTTATACGCTAAAGGGGTCACCGACAGGTGGCAACGCAGAGAAGGGTACAAATGTAAAAAGTGAGGTGGTTGGTACAGTTACTTGTAAAGTGCACCCTACCTAACCCTGACGGCGGGGGACAAGGGCATTAAATGCCCGTCTGAGTCGCCCAAACACTGCAGAAAAGGACCGTTAGGGGCGCCACCGTTCGCCATGATGGCGATCTTGTCAGCTTCGCATGCCACTGCGCACCGCTGGCTGCACAGCCTCCCGCCACGCGCGCCTGGAGAGGCCCCCAGAGCGACACGTTGGTGGATGCGCTGGAGCGTGGGCACAGAGTGGCCGCCTGCCGTGGCAAGCGCCTTGCCGCTGCTGTTATCTTGTCGGGTCTGGAGGCTTGTCGCTCACCGGGCCTCGAGGTACCTTGGTTGGTCTTCCCAGCAAGCTCCTCTTGCCGGGGCCTTGTTGCCTTGCCGGAGCGCGTGGCCCGTCGCGGCAAGTTCCTTGGAGTGCCTCGGTTGGCCTTCCCGGCAAGCTCCTCTTGCCGGGGCCTTGTCTCCTGAGCTTAAATACTTTGTTCTTGAATGGCTCCAAGGGAACCACGGAGGATCTTGGTGTTAGCCCGGCAAGCCTTGCCGCGGGGTGCTGCAACTGCCCGTACACAAGTTCGTGGTACTAGGGTACCCCTATTCTAGTACACCGACAGGAGCCCCCGGGCCTGGGCTAGACACGGTGCCGAGCGCTGTTGGGCCAGTCCCAAGACAGGGCACAGGCAGATGTGGACTAGGCCACGCCGAATCTCGCTCCGTATCCACCGCGCTCTCCCCTAACGGCACGCATTGAATGCGGCATCATGGGAGAGATCGTGGGTGGTTCTTTATTTGGAAGGGCGAAACGTCCGCCCCGTCCCTCTTTATAAGCAGTGGAAATAGGGGCAGTTCGTTCCCCCTCGCTGGTTGCTACTACTCCATCTTCACAAACCTCCGCCGCCCCCCTTCTTCTCGAAGCCGAGAGAGCAGCGCTCCGCCCCCCATTGCCACCAGCATCACCAATGCCGTCGACCTCCCCCACCACCTCTGCCATGGCTCCGAAAGCCGACAAGGGAAAGGGCGTGAAGTCGGCCGAGGCGCAGTGGCTCGCGGCGCTGCGGAAGGAGCGGGCGATCTTCTCCCCCCAGCTCGGCGTGAAGGAGCTGAGGGAGTACTTCTACCTCTTTTGGGCGACGGAGACGCGGGCGCATCCGCGCACGAGGGTACTCCCGGCCGCTGCTTCGGAACTGGCTCCAAACGGGTACCCATTCTTCAAAACAGCCCCCAGCGCAGCCCCCAGCGTAAGTTCATAGTTAGCTTTCTGCTGTCAGGCGCGCATGAGTGCTTTTTCCTTTGTTGATATCTTGCTTGTTGATTTGTGTAGGAGCAGAGCAGCCATATCAGGAGCGCCCGGAAGCTGGTCCCGAAGTGCCATCTGCTTCGACTACGCCGCTAAGGGAGGAGTTCCTGGTAAGGGAGCGCTCTCCGGCAAGGGAGAACTCTCCGGCAAGGGGCAGAACCGTCGATCCTGCGGCGGCCGAGACCGCAACTGCAGATCTTGGCACAGGTAATTCACTTGCCCAAAAACTTTCCCTTGGGTTCTTCTTCTTCTGATTTTCTTCTCTTGGATTTTTGATTGATTTTTCTCCCTTCTTTGTTCTTCAGACCCATCTGCTGCTGAGCCAATGGAGACAGAGGGCGCCGGCGAGGAAGGGCCGGTACTGATGAGACCGCCGGCGAGGAGGCCGCCAAGGCTGCCGCCGCAGAAGCCGGCGAGGGGTCGGGCGATCGCACTGACGACCCTGAGGCCATAGGAGCGCCAGGCGCTGCGCCGACTGCCGATCCCTCTGCCGCTTCTGCGGAGCCGGGCTCCGAGGAGCCCCAGCCCGGCGCCTACTTGAAGGCCGGTGACGATATCTTCATCAAGCTACCCTGCGCGTCGAGCTCCAGGGTGCCGGTCGAGGGGGAAACTTTCGATGAGGAGGTGCTCGCCTCTGCTGGACTGTCGTTGGTCGACGCGCCCAGCAGCAGCAGTGGCGAGCCTAAGGAGGAGCAGCTGCTGCGGAAGCTGCTGTCACTCTACCGCGCACGGCAAGCCAAGTTGGCTTCCCGGGAAGCACTTGTCGCGAAGGTGGGAGTTGACATGGAGAAGCGCGCGGAGGAGCTTCGGGGCCACAATCAAGAAGCTCTCCGGTCCCTGGCACAGGAGCGGGAGCGACTCGACGAGGAGCGCACGGCCTTCCTTCTCAAGAAGGCCGAAGCTGAGGAGGAAAAAAGGTTGGCCGCCGAGAAGCAGTCCGTGCGAGAAGGCGAATTGGTGCAGCGGAAGGCCAACCTCGACAGCTACGAGGAGGAGCTCGCCGAGCGCGAGCAAGCACTTGGCGGGGCGCTCAAGGAGGCAAAGGACGCTGCCGCAATCACAGAGGCTGCCAAGAAAGAGCTGGAGGAGAAGGTGGCGCAGCTGGAGGCCAATATCAAGAAGAGCTGCGAGGAGCTTGCCGCGCTCAAGTGTGAGCGTGAGAAGGATGCTGCCGCCCACTATGAGCTGCAAGGTCTTCTCGCTGAGAGGGGCAAGGAGCTCAGCGCCGCCAAGGATTCCAATGCGGACCTGGAGTTGAAGCTGGCCACGCCGATGCAGACGCTGGAGGCCGCCAAGGAGCGGGAGAAAACCTTGTCGGAGAAGGTCAAAGCTGACAAGGCGCTGCTGGAGAGCATCGCAGTTACCCAGAACTCGTTCAGAGACACTGTGGAGCACTGGACCGAGGGTCTGGTGAATATTGCTGCAATCATCAACGAGGAGCTGGCGCAGCTGGGGATGGAGGACTTTGGGTATCCCTCCAACGAGAATCTCCAACCCAGTGCCAAGCTCAGCCTGTTCTTCCAGGGCATGGCGACGGCACTCCAGCGGCTCCGGGAGAGGATCCCAAAGCAGCTGGCCGACGAGTCGCGCAAAATCTGCACCGGGGTTCTCCAGAAGGTGCTGATGAAGGTGTCCTTCCGCAATCCAGGCCTCAGCTTCACCAACACCCTCAAGTCCTTGCCGCCAGACGCCGATCGGGACGCACTCAAGGCCCTTGTCGCACCCATTGTGGACAAGGTGAGCGAGATCAAGAGGGTTGAGGGCGACCGCGTAGACTAGGCCGCCCATTTCTTCTTTTCCTTTGTCGCTGCTAATTACGTTATGAAAACAGTCTGTTAGAGCTGCGACAAGTTATCTTGCAATATAACTTTATTTCTGTTATCAATTGCTATGTTATTTCCTCTACTAGATTCCTTCCTTTGTATGTTTTTACCCTACGCTTCTAGGGAACTTGTCGGTGCAGGCACCCGAGCCGCGAGCGCTGAGTGCGGAACTTCAGCAGCCTGCTGGCGGCGCTGCTTCCGACAAGAAACCTTGTCACGACTAGATGCAGCACACTTAAGTTGTTGAGCGGACTCGAAACAAAGTAAGGGCGCAACTAGCCACGAGTTGGTTCCTCCGCGCACAGGTTTTCCATACAAAGCAGGGTCGTTCGAGGAAGATAACTCAAAAATTTAAAAACTGATTGCTCAAACTTTGGCAACTTAGCTTTTCTGTCGTTTGCTTCCCGGCAAGGCAAAACTTTGCTTGAACGACGCCTGGTCCATACCACAATCTTCTCCTTCCCCCCCCGGCAAACTTGTGTGCGAGGGAACCTTCTTTTCCTTATGCTGAAAAGAAGAAAGAAGAGAAAATAATGATATGGAGCCCTTCGGCTCATTATTGCTTACCGGATGTAGGTGCTGCACAAAGTGTCAGATAACGCATGCAAGAAAGAAACTAATGCATGAAATGGACAAGTTGTGCGGAGCACATGGGGTTTTGTTTATGCACGGGATCTGCGCCCGGCTTTGTACAAAGGATTACATGCAACAGCGGCAAGACTTGTACAAAAGGTGGTTGCCGGAACGGGTTCCGGCAACCGCGCCCTACGGGAAAAACTTACGAAGATGTTCTATGTTCCAGGAGTTGCTCACCGGAATGCCATCTTCGGTCTCAAGGCGGACAGCGTCGGGCCTTGTGACTCGTTTCACCCGATAAGGGCCTTCCCACTTCGGCGTCAACTTGTTGGAATTCTTGGCGGACTAAACGCGCTGAAGAACAAGGTCGCCTTCCTCGAAGCTTCTGGCTTTAACTTTGCGGCTATGGTAGCGGCGCAAAGCTTGCTGGTATCGAGCAGCTCGTACAGCAGCCTGAAGACGATCTTCCTCAAGGAGCAGCGCGTCGTCTTGTCGCGGCTATTCTTGCTCAAGCTCATCATAGGCGAGCACTCGAGGCGATCCGTATACGAGTTCCGTGGGGAGAACTGCCTCTGCTCCATAGACTAGAGCGAAAGGCGTCTGGCCAGTGGCTCGATTTGGCGTCATTCTGATCGACCAAAGAACCACCGGCAGCTCCTCGATCCAGTTTCTTCCGCACTTGCGCAGCCTGTCGAAAGTTTTGGTCTTGAGCCCGCGCGGCACTTCAGCATTTGCCCTCTCTGCTTGACCGTTGCTTCTTGGATGAGCAACAGAAGCGAAGCAGACCTTGGCGCCAAGGTCTTGGACGTACTGCATGAAGGTGCGGCTCGTGAATTGCGTGCCGTTGTCGGTGATGATCCTGTTAGGGATCCCGAAACGGCAAACAATTGACCTGAAGAACTTGACTGCTGACTGTGCTGTCACCTTCCTCACTGGCTGCACTTCCGGCCACTTTGTGAACTTGTCGATTGCGACGTACAAGTACTCAAAGCCCCCGACAGCTCGGGGGAAAGGGCCGAGGATATCGAGCCCCCAGACCGAAAATGGCCAGGATAAAGGGATCGTTTGGAGAGCTTGAGCTGGCTGGTGTATCTGTTTGGAGTGGAACTGGCACGCTTCACACTTGGTTACTTGTGCAGTTGCATCCTGGAGGGTTGTCGGCCAAAAGAAACCTTGCCGGAAAGCTTTGCCAGCAAGTGCTTTTGCGCCAATGTGGTGGCCACATATGCCTCCATGTATCTCTGCCAACAGCTTTTGTCCATCTTCCCGGCAAATACACTTCAATTTCACACCGTTGAGTCTTCTTCTATACAGTATGCTATCGACAAACTGGTACATACTTGACTGCCGGGCTACTTTTTCCGCTTCTTCTTGCTCTTCGGGAAGTTCTCCTGTCTGAAGGAAATGGACAATCTGCTGTGCCCATGCTGGAGCTTGTGGCTCGACAACAAGGACTAAAGGCACATCTGCTGCTGCGGGAACATCCGCTTCCACGGCAAGGACTTGTGGCCCTGCCGGAGCTTGATGTTCCCCGGCAAGCTTGCCGGAGCAAAACTTGTCCGGAGCGTCTGCTTCAATGGAACAAACCATAAGGCTTGCCGGAGCAGACTGCCCCTCAGCAACCTTGGTGTTGATCTTGGGGACTTTCTTGGCGGCGGCTTCGGGGAGCTCTGCCGGAAAGTAGTCACAGAAATCAACTTCCTCTTCTTGCTTTGTCCAGTTCATGGTGTTACGGATGGTTGAGTCAACTTGAGCACAAAGATCCCTAGTTCCACAGGTAACTTTAGTGCGGCACACTTTGACAGGCCATCAGCAATGTCATTCTGAGCTCTTGGGATATGCTCCATCTGTAGGCCGTCAAAGTGCTCTTCTAGCTTCCTCACTTCATCAACATATGCTTCCATCAATGGACTCTGGTAGTTCTTGTTCACTTGGCGGACGACAAGCTGTGAGTCACCCCTGACAATGAGCTTCTTGATCCCAAGGTCTGCTGCAATTCTGAGACCGGCAAGCAATCCTTCATACTCTGCAGTATTGTTGGTTGCTTGCTCCTTGGGAAAGTGCATCTGGACTACGTACTTGAGGTGCTCTCCGGTGGGCGCGACAAGCAGCACGCCCGCACCGGCGCCTTGCAGCGAGAAGGCACCATCAAAGTACATGAGACACTCTTTGCTTGCCTCTTTGACGGGGATGCTCGTCTCTGGAATTTCTTCATCTGGTGTTGGCGTCCATTCTGCTATGAACTCTGCCAATGCCCTGCTTTGGATAGTTGAAGTGCTCTCAAACTTGAGGCTAAAGCTTGACAGTTCCAGCGCCCACTCGACAATCCTGCCTGTCGCTTCTGGATTTTGCAGTATCCTCTTCAGCGGAAAGCGAGTGACGACTGTGATCTCATGTGCTTGGAAGTAATGGCGCAGCTTTCTCGAGGCCATGAGGAGGCCGAAAAGCAACTTCTGCACACCAGAGTACCTTGATCTAGCCCCCTGTAGAAGGGAACTGACAAAGTAAACTGGACGCTGCACCATTCTCTTCTGCATCTTATCATGCTCCTGCGCAGATCCATCTCTGTCGGGACCAGAGCTTGTCGGCGAAGCCCCCTGCTTGTCACTGGATGCATCTGCCGTGGTTGCTGGCTCATCATCTGCCTCCCTCTCCGCCACTAATGCAGCACTAACCACTTGATTGGTTGCCGCTATATACAGCAGCAACTTCTCTTGCGGCTTAGGTGCGATAAGTATTGGAGTGGAGGACAGGTATCTCTTCAAGTCCTGCAGCGCAGCCTCCGCCTCCGGAGTCCATTTCATTGGACCTGCCTTTTTCAAAATTTTGAAAAATGGCAGGGCGCGCTCAGCAGATCTAGAGATAAACCTGCTGAGAGCAGCCACGCAACCGGCAAGCCTTCGTACATCCTTGACGCGCTTTGGTGCTTCGATCTGCTCAATGGCCTTGATCTTGTCGGGATTGGCTTCAATTCCCCGCTGAGACACGAAGAACCCGAGAAGCTTGCCGGGTGGGACTCCAAACACGCACTTCTCGGGGTTAAGCTTGAGGTTGATCCTGCGCAGATTTGCAAATGTCTCGTCTAAATCTTGAATCAGGGTCGCCCTGTTCTTGCTTTTGACCACTATGTCATCCATGTAGGCTTCCACATTTCTGTGCATCTGCGGCTCAAAAGCGTGGTGGACTACCCTTGTGAATGTTGAACCAGCATTCTTCAAACCGAAAGGCATCCGTATGAAGCAGTACATGCCACACGGGGTGATAAATGCGGTTTTATCTTCATCCTCTTCTGCCATGAAGATCTGATGGTATCCTGAGTATGCATCAATAAATGAAAGCAAATCACATCCGGCTGTGGAGTCAACAATCTGGTCAATGCGCGGCAAGGGAAATGGGTCTTTGGGACAAGCTTTATTAACATCAGTGAAGTCAATACAAAGCCTCCGTTTCCCGTTAGCCTTGCGCACGACAACAGGATTGGCCAACCATGTGGGATGGAGCACTCCTCTGACAAGGCCTGCTGCTTCCAACTTCTTGATTTCTTCTGCGATGAATTCTTGGCGCTCCATTGCCTGTTTCCTAACTTTCTGCTTGATGGGCCGCGCATGAGGACAGACGGCAAGGTGGTGCTCAATTACTTTCCTGGGAACACCGGGGATATCAGACGGTTGCCACGCAAACACGTCGACATTCGCCCGCAGGAAAGCAACGAGTGCGCTTTCCTATTTGGGGTCAAGAGTGGCGCTGATGCTGAAGGTACCACCAGCACCGTCCTCCTTGGCGGACACCTTCTTGGTCTCAGGTGGAGCTGTCATTGCCTTCTTACACTTGCCGGTGGAGCTCGATGGTGCGTCCTCGACGGTAGCGCAGCACTCCGAAGAGGTGCGCTTGCCGGAGTGGGCATCAGAACTCTTGCCGGACTTGGTCTTCTTCTTCCCCCCGGGAGCTTCAGCGGCAAGTGTCTTGCATTCTGCTGCGGCTGCCGCTTCCCGGTAGATCTTGTCGGCACAGATAAGAGCATCCTTCTTGTCGCCAGGGACAGAGATGACACTTATCGGGCCTGGCATTTTCAGTACGTTGTACGCATAGTGAGAGGCTGCCATGAACTTGGCGAGTGCCGGATGGCCAAGGATTCCATTGTAAGGTAATGGAAAGTCAGCAACATCAAATGTGACCCTCTCAGTCCTGAAGTTCAGCTCGCTGCCAAATGTTACCGGCAACGTGATCTTTCCCTTCGGCTTGCTTCTTCCTGGGTTGATTCCTTGAAATGTACCGGTCTCTTCGAGCTCGCTGTCAGGGATCTAGAGTTTCTGGAGCACCACGGAGGATATCAGGTTCAAGCCGGCCCCGCCGTCAACTAGCATCTTAGTGACCTTGAGGTTGCGGATTGTTGGTGAAACCAACATCGGCAAGCACCTGACCGCAGTTATGCGATCAGGGTGGTCCTCAATATCAAAGATGATAGGCGTGCTGGACCATTTCAGAGGCTTGCGTGACTCGACGGGTGGTTCTGCTGCATTAACTTCCCGCACCCACTGCTTGAGCTGGCGGTGCGAGGTGTGCAGAGAAGCACCACCGTCAACGCACAGGACCTCTGTGGCTTTCTGGAACTCCTGCTCATCAGTCACCTCATCATCCATGTCTTCATCGTCGCCGTCATCTTCATCCTTGTCGCGGCCGCGAGGAGGTCTGTCTCCTTGCCGCTGCTTGGCCTTGCTGCAGCGTCCTCCTCGGCCGGGACGTTTCTTGCCGGATCCCCCAGCACCTTCCTGGGCCTTCTCCTTGTCGCGCCGCTCGTATTCAGCTTTCTATTGCTCAACAAGCTGCTCGACTTTCTTACAGTTCTGGAGATCATGGCCCTTGGTGCGGTGGATCTTGCAATACTGCTTGTTGGTGCCGTCCTGCTTGTCGGCGACCGCCACCTCCGCGGAAACCTCCTTGCCGGAGTCACCAGCTTTGGCTTCCTTGGCGCCACCACCGTTGCCGGTTTTTCCTCCTTCTGTTGTTCCGCCACCGGTTTTTCCTTGCCGGGGTAGCATCTTCACTGTCAGATCCTCCCACTCCTACATTCTCTCCTGGGAGTCTCCTCCCTTCCTCAGCACATGCACACTTGTCGGCCAGTGCATATAACTCACTGACGTCCTTGATCTTGCACATCGCCATTTCCTCCCGCATCCTGCGGTTTCGCACGTTCTGATGGAACGCGCTGATCACCGCGGCAGGGTGGACGTCTTGGATGTTGTGCTGCACACTGCTGAATCTCTGAATGTACTTGCGAAGGGGCTCTCCTTCCTTCTGGGCGAGCAGATGAAGATCACTCTCCTGGCCATGAGGCTTGTGTCCGCCTGTGAAGGCGCCGACACACTGATGGCACAGATCAGCCCAAGAGGATATGGAGTTGTCCGGCAAGTGCATGAGCCAGGACCTGATGTTGGGCTTGAGTACCAGCGGGAAGTAGTTGGCAAGGATCTTGTCATCCCGTCCCCTAGCAGCCTGCACCGCAATGGTGTAAATGCAGAGGAACTCCGATGGATGCGTCTTGCCGTCGTACTTCTCCGGTACGTCTGGCTTGAAGTTCTTCGTGGTGGGCCACTGGACTTGCCGCAGCTCACGAGTGAACGCAGGGCAACCTACCGCGTATGGCAGATCGCCTGGTTCCCCTGGCGCATGCATGTCAACAGAGGGCTCAGCGCGCTTGTCGGATTGACGTCGCGCTTCTCTTCGGCGCTCGATGCGAGTTCGAGCGTCTTCTTGTTGTCGATCATGAAGAACTTGGCGCTGATCGCGACGAGCTCGTGGATCCGAAGATGCGGTGGAGTCGCTGTCGAGTTGGATCCGGCGAGTCGGCGATCTTGGCCTTCGGGGTGGTGATTGCATGGTAGTTGCACCTCCACCCATTTCGTCGCCACCGGCTCGCGCCCGGCAACCCTGCCGCGGCGGCGACGCGCTCGGCTGCCGTGGAGTGTCGCCGTTGGCGTAGCCGATGAGACTCTGAATGGTGGCCCTCCATTCGTCGATCTTGTCCGACGTCGGAGGGTAATCTAGGAGAAGTTGAGCTCGCGCCAAAGCTTCTGCTGGAGTGGTGGGTGGCAGTGGCGGACGGCGTGAGAAGCGGGACGTGCTCGGACTTCTAACTATGTTAGAAGGAGCAGTATCCCGTCCAGGCGACCATGCCCCGCTCGTGCCAGCACGCTGGCGTGCATGCTGGTCTTGAGCGCCCCGAGATCCACCAGCTTGGTCTTGGCCTATCATGCGTATGGCACTGCAAGTGCCATGACGCTGTTGGTCGTGCACCTCCTGAGAGTGGCGTGGAACATGTACAGTCGCCGAGGTTTGTGCAGCCTTGTTCTTGGACCTGGCAGCATCATGAGCTTCCTCGTCGACGTCCATTCTTCCGCCGGCGTCCATTCCACCACCCGTTTGCTCCAACGGTGGCGGAAGTGACGTGGACGGAGCGGCTGCCGCCGAAGTCTTCTTCTTCGGTGGCATGTTGATGAAGGGAATGAAGATCTAGCTCGTGTGAACGCCAAATCAGGTTCACACAATCTCGACGCCCCCCTACCTGGCGCACCAGAGATGTCGGGGGAAACTGATCCACGAACACCTATGGGGCCGGCGGACCGGGCCCCTTTTGGTTCGGCGGGGGGCGGAGATCGCACGAAGAGCAGATCGAGGCGAAGCACACGAGAAGTTTACCCAGCTTCGGAGCTCTCCGGAGAGATAACACTCCTACGGCTGCTTGTTTGATTATCTTGTGTTCTTGCTCTAGAGAGAGAGCGTAGTGTTTTTCTGGGTTATGAATGAGTCGAACTTCCCGAACCAGTCGAACCGAACCCCCCCTACATTGCGCATGGGCCTCCTTTTATACGCTAAAGGGGTCACCGACAGGTGGCAACGCAGAGAAGGGTACAAATGTAAAAAGTGAGGTGGTTGGTACAGTTACTTGTACAGTGCACCCTACCTAACCCTGACGGCACGGGACAAGGGCATTAAATGCCCATCTGAGTCGCCCAAACAGTTCAGAAAAGGACCGTTAGGGGCGCCACCGTTCGCCACGATGGCGATCTTGTAAGCTTCGCATGCCACTGCGCACCGCTGGCTGCACAGCCTCCCGCCACGCGCGCCTGGAGAGGCCCCCAGAGCGACACGTTGGTGGATGTGCTGGAGCGTGGGCACAGAGTGGCCGCCTGCCGCGGCAAGCGCCTTGCCACTGCTGTTATCTTGTCGGGTCCGGAGGCTTGTCCCTCACTGGGCCTCGAGGTACCTTGGTTGGTCTTCCCGGCAAGCTCCTCTTGCCGGGGCCTTGTTGCCTTGCCGGAGCGCGTGGCGCGTCGCGGCAAGTTCCTTGGAGTGCCTCGGTTGGCCTTCCCGGCAAGCTCCTCTTGTCGGGGCCTTGTCTCCTGAGCTTAAATACTTTGTTCTTGAATGGCTCCAAGGGAACCACGGAGGATCTTGGTGTTAGCCCGGCAAGCCTTGCCGCGGGGTGCTGCAACTGCCCGTGCACAAGTTCGGGGTACTAGGGTACCCCTATTCTAGTACACCGACACGGTGGCGAATGAATAAACACTCGACCTGAGAATAGCCCACTTAGCATGGAAGATACCGACCACCTCCTGTTGTTCCATGAATGATCTAGGCACACAAAAATGATATTTATTAGAAGTTTTAAGAGGTGGCACATGCAAATTTACTTAGGAATGCAGGGTAATACCGCATATAGGTAGGTATGGTGGACTCATCTGGAATAACTCGGGTTCAAAGTTTTTGATGTATAAGCAGAATTCCCACTTAGTATAGGCGAAGGCTAGCAACTAGGTTGAGAAGCGGCAAGCTAGAGAGCAACAACGGTCATGAACATGCATTATGCATAAGTAACATTGGACACTAGCATGAGTAGGATATGAACACCATGAACATAGATATCATAGAGGCTATGTTGGTTTAGATTCAACTACATGCATGAACATGTGCCAAGTCAAGCCACTCGAACATTCAGAGGAGGATACCATATCATCATACTACATCACAATCATTTTAACGCAATGTTGATACCCAAGATAAATCATTATCCACTCCTAGATACTTATGCATGGCATGAGAAAGTATAATATCTAATTGTCATTGCAAACATGTTTAATCATAATGGGCCGAATCATGGATACTAGGTTAAACATATTTACACAAACAGAACAAGTCGAGTTCATACATGTTTCTCTCTGCCACGGCCAATTCATCGAATATCGTCATTATCGCCTTTCACTTGCACGACTGAATAATGTGAAAATAATAATAGTGCAAGAGTGTCGTGGACTAAGCTGGAATCTGCAAACATTTTATTCAACAGGAGAAGACCAGGTAAAATGGGCTCTTTATTAGATCAACAATTATTCAAATGAGAGCCACTCAACATTTTTATCGCGGTCTTCTCCTGGGTAAGACTCAAATGAAAGAAAAAGAAGTTCAGAGAAACACACCGAAATATTTTTGGAGTTTTTGGTTTTCTTGAACAAGCAAATAAAGTGGAAAGCAAAAATGAGAAAAACTATTTACGCGGGAAAGCTCCCAACAAGCAAAAGAAGAACAAAAAATCTTTTTGGGGTTTTCTTTTTAATGCTACATCTAAGCATGCATATAAAGTAAATTACCTATAACTAATTTTTTTGGTTTTTCTAAGGTTTTTAAAACATACAAGAAGAAAGCAAGAAAATAAAATTAGGCATGGATGATACAATGAAAAAGTGTGAACACCGGCAACTAGAATGAGATATCTGAACATGAATGTAATGTCGGTGAGAAACACGTACTCCCCCAAGCATAGGCTTTTGGCCTAGCTTGTCGATCAGTAGCCTGGATAGTAGTCAGAGTGGTAGCTCACGGAGGCTCTTGGTGCGGATGCCTCGGCCTACCGTGCCGCTTTGACTGCAGTGTTGTGGCATCGGGCCTCGCTCTCAAGGACGAAATATCTTCCCTTGCTGTGATAATCAAAAAGAGCAGGCGCATGCAAATATGTGTGCACAACAAACGCTTGGTTAAATAACAAGTTATAGGTGAAATTATGAATATTTCCTTTAAGGATCTTATGATTTTTCATAGCATCCAAGTCCAAATACTGTGTGGGTAGGATAGGGTCAAAGGGCAAAGGGGAAACACCCAACCCTCGTGCTAAACGCGTGGCATAAATTCCACCATAGAAATGGCCACTATTAGCATTATGCTGCAGTTTGCGTGCAACAATCGCTCCAAGATTATGACTCCTATCACTAGTGAGAGCGGTGCGTATGAGGCTCAAGTCGGAGCATAAAGTGTACTACAATCTTGTTTGCCTAGAACACATTTTCCATTGAATAAAGCAAAGTATTGAATTGCGGGAAAATGGATGCTCTTTATTCTACCTTGTGTCACTCCTCTAGTCTCACCGTATCAAAGACTAGTCAAGAATGATTGGTACTCATCCCTTGGCGGTTCGTCAATCGAACCCCAGAATGGGAGTTTGCAGTGGTGAGCAAAACTCTATAGAAATATGGTAAAAGGATTTTCATAAAGCTTAAATGGCACCCTAGACTCACAGGGATGGAATTTAAATGCTTTGACAAATGGTTCAGTGAGAGTGTGGTGTTGATCGCACTTATCTGAAATGTAGGGACTGAGACCGGCATTGTGAACATACTGCTCAAATTCCTCCTTAATGCCCACACGCACCATATAATCATCGCATAGCCATAGGCATGTTTTGGTGGCGGCATCTCGAATGGATCTTTCGCTTGGTTCAACATAAGACCGATGAGCGGAGCTGTCACTAGAAGATGCCCCCGAGGATCTCCTCCTCAAAGAGCTCCTTCCAAATAAGCTCGTCATGTCCGCGTACAAATTTCTGAAGAAAAAATTGGGTGACAGAAATTTATCAACAAAACTTTAAAAGATTGAGAGCAACTACTCATAGGGGTACATAGAGGTCATATCAAGTATTCAAACTACTTAGAACTCTAAGAATTCAACATGCAAGCTCATCTACAGCAGCACCAAGAGTAGCTAATTATTCAAAATATAAATAACTAAAACAAAAACTAATTGGACAAACTCGTAGCCCCTTCGTCCTTAGCCAATCTTCGTTTAATCCGTAGCCCCTGTTTCGAGTTGCAAATATGAGCAACAGAACCAGTATCAAATACCCATGCGCTACTACGAGCATTAGTAAGGTACACATCAATAACATGTATATCAAATATACCTTTCACTTTTCTATCCTTCTTATCTGCCAAATACTTGGGGCAGTTCCGCTTCCAGTGACCAGTCCCTTTGCAGTGGAAGCACTCAGTCTCAGGCTTAGGTCCAGACTTGGGCTTCTTCCCTTGAGCAGCAATTGGCTTGTTGTTGTTCTTGAAGTCCCCCTTCTTCCCTTTGGCCCTTTTCTTGAAACTAGTGGTCTTGTTCACCATCAACACTTGATGCTCCTTCTTGATTTCTACCTCCGCAGCCTTTAGCATCGCGAAGAGCTCGGGAATTCTCTTTTCCATCCCTTGCATATTATAGCCTTTATAGCTTTGTGGCAGTGATTGAAGAACTCTATCAATGACACTATCATCAGGAAGATTAACTCCCAGCTGAGTCAAGTGGTTATGGTACCCAGACATTCTGAGTATGTGTTCACTGATAGAACTATTCTCCTCCATTTTGCAGCTATTGAACTTGTTGGAGATTTCATATCTCTCAACTTAGGCATTTTCTTGAAATATTAACTTCAACTCCTGGAACATCTCATATGCTCCATGATGTTCAAAACGTCTTTGAAGTCCCGATTCTAAGCCGTAAAGCATGGCACACTAAACTATCGAGTAGTCATCATCTTTGCTCTGCCAGACATTCATAACGTCCGGAGTTGCTCCTGCAACGGGTCTTGCACTTAGCCGTGCTTCCAGGACGTAATTCTTTTGTGCAACAATGAGGATAATCCTCAAGTTACGGACCCAGTCCTTGTAGTTGCTACCATCATCTTTCAACTTAGCTTCCTCTAGGAACACATTAAAATTCAAGGGAACGGTAGCACGAGCCATTGATCTACAACAACATAGATATGCAAAAACTATCAGGTACTAAGTTCATGATAAATTAAAGTTCAATTAATCATATTACTAAAGAACTCCCACTTAGATAGACATCCCTCTAGTCATCTAAATGATCACGTGATCCATATCAACTAAACCATGTCCGATCATCACGTGAGATGGAGTAGTTTTCAATGGTGAACATCACTATGTTGATCGTATCTACTATATGATTCATGTTCGACCTTTTGGTCTCAGTGTTCCAAGACCATATTTGCATATGCTAGGCTCGTCAAGTTTAACCCGAGTATTCTGCATGTGCAAAACTGGCTTGCACCCATTGTATGTGAACGTAGAGCTTATCACACCCGATCATCACGTGGTGTCTCGGCACAAAGAAATGTAGCAACGATGCATACGCAGGGAGAACACGTATACCTTGAAATTTAGTGAGGGATCATCTTATAATGATACCGCCATACTAACAAAATAAGATGCATAAAGGATAAACATCACATGTAATCAAAATATGTGACATGATATGGCCATCATCATCTTGTGCCTTTGATCTCCATATCCAAAGCACCGCCATGATCTCCATCGTCACCGGCTTGACACCTTGATCTCCATCATAGCATCGTTGTCATCTCGCCAACTATTGCTTCTACGACTATCGCTACCTCTTAGTGATAAAGTAAAGCAATTACATGGCGATCGCATTTCATACAATAAAGCGAAAACCATAAGGCTCCTGCCAATTGTCGATAACTTCTACAAAACATGATCATCTCATACAACAATTTATATCTCATCACGTGTTGGTGCAACAGACCCCGGGTATGTTGCCCAACTGTGCACAGGCACAATATCAAGATTGTAGCACCAGTTTAAGTTAGAGGTTGAAGAATCAAGAGACTTGAAGAACCAACATGCAGTTCTGAGCGATCGAGATCGAGCCAAAGGAACGGGATATCGGCAAGAGAAGGGACTCCCTCACCGGGCAGGCGAGCTCGCAAGGGGCCAGCCAACCACCAAAAGCAAGCAACCAAGACTCCCCAGCAGCACCTACTGGGGCTTGCGGGGCCTGAATCACCCCGCCAACCACGCAAGTATGACCCACGTCGTCAATCGGTGCGGTGTCAAGCCGCAAGGTGTTTAAGTGGAAGCATTTGCCACATGGCAGCCATCTCCTACAGAAGAAACCCACAGGTGACACCCGTCCAGTGACGTGTCAAGAGAACAGGTGCGAAGCTGGCACGATAAACCCGGCATGCCTTCCCGGGCAGCTAGTGATGTGACACTGAGCGGTGCATTTAATGCACCCTACCAGCCCGCAGAGTTAGGTATGATAGCACTATTTGCTACCTTATCAGTGGGTAATGACTATTTTGCCACTGTGGTGACCCCTTAATCTATAAAAGGAGGCCCATGGCAATCGTAGGATGGGGTTAGAGAGGGTTGGAAACTTGATAAAACCCAAGCCACAATACGCTTGTGGTCACTGTAGCCTTGAGGCATGCCTTGTTGGGCAAGTGTACCACACACCACCATGTTCACTTCCACCATCAATCCACCAAAGCATGAGTAGGGTCTTATGCCTCGCGGCAGCCTGAACCTGGGTAAATTGCTTGTGTGCTCTCTGCCGTGTTGCCGCGCGATGTTCTGCTCTTTGTGCAACACGACGTCCCCCGCCGAACCAGCAAGGGGCCGCCCGGTCCCATAGGTGGCCGCGGATATCCCGTGACATCTTTGGCGCGCCAGGTAGGGGGCTTGCTTGTGCGTACCTGAAAGCATGCGCAGTGCATCATCTTCATCGCCATCTTCATCTTCGACGACACCACCGACCATGGCGCCTAAGAAGAACAAGACCGGCCCTTCGGCCCAGCGATCCACCTCGAAGGCTCCGCCGCCCGCATCCTCAAATGCCACGGGAGATGCAGGGACAAGTGAGGACGTGAGCGCTGCTGGGGTTGTGGCAGGAGCAGGTGGCGCCGTCACCACTTCCCCTGCGGCAGGCACGGGGGCTGAAGGCGTTGGAGGAGAACAGGTTCAGCAGCGTGTCGACGGTCAAGCTCTGCAAGGTGTGGACGGGAGGGCAACTCTGCTTACATCCCCTCCTCTCACCGACGGAGCCGCAGATCCTCGAGCACCATAGCCGCACGACCCCGCTTCCTAGGTGGCCGCCCCACTGCAGCGGGGGTGCGCCACTGCCTCCGCCGCAAGCACCGTCAGGAGCCAAGCGACGGTGCGATTGAGGTCATCAACTTCCATGCCAAGCACAGCCACGGAGGCTATGGCGCGGGCCCAGCTTCTACTGAGGTTCCCGCCAGCAGCCGAGCAAATGGATGAATGACGTGCCACCATCCAGAGTTTGCTCAGTTTCACTCAGGCTGGGGGCTCGCGGCACGCCGGCCCACCATGGCCTCCCCAAGTGACAACGACTGCTCGAACTGCTGGCCGAACGGAGGGGGCTGTCCCTACCGTGCAGTCCCCACCACGGCAGCAGGCGCAACAATAACAAGATCCTAACAATGTATCGATGGCCTCTTCTGACCCTCGAGCACATCCGGGCCAACGGCGAACCTCGGAGGATAGGCGGCGGGGAGATGCGTGCGTTGTCGTGGGACGACCTCTTGACGACCCCCGCCGAGCCGACGGGTGCGGCTGCCTGAACGTCGACGAGCCTACGTTTGGCGTTAGCGGGTCCCTACCTTTCGAGGTTGGCTTCCCTGCCTTTACACGCAAGCTGCGGCAAGTTTGTTGGCCGTTCGTCCGCACGTTCAAGCCGGAGATACCCGAGAAGTACGACGGGAGAATGAACCCGCAGAGTTCCTGAGCATCTACACCATCACTATTTAGGCTGCCGGGGGAAGAGACGAGAAGGTGTTCGCCAACTACTTCTCGTTGGCTCTCAAGTCTAACGTGAGATCTTGGCTCATGCACCTCCCAGAGAACTCCATTTCATCCTGGGCAGGCCTGTGCCACGAGTTCATCGGTGCCTTCACCGGTGGCCACGAGGAGCCCGGCAGGCCCAGCGACCTACAACTTCTCCAGCAGAAAGAAGGAGAAAATCTCTGTAAGTATTTACAAAGATTCAGTAAAGTCCATAGGAATATTCCGAATATCCATCCTACACCTGTTATATCAGCCTTCCAGTCCAATGTGCGCAACCGTCGCATTTGTTCTAAAATGAATGTGCGGCTGCCCAAGACTGTGAAGGAGCTGTACACACTAGTGGATAAGTGTGCTCGGATGGAGGAAGGAAGGAAGTTTCCCGGAGATGAGGATTGCATCAATGTTGATTCAGAGGAATAAGATGAATCAAGCAGTCATAGAAAGGGCAAGAAGCGCAACAAGAAGCCAAGAGATAAGACAGTGATGCCTGTGGAAGGTTCTGCATGCCTAGTACCTGCAAGAAGGCCAAGGCTGAAGCCCCCGGCAAGGAAGTTGCCGCGTGCACTGCCTGCCGGGAAGCCGCTGCGGCGGAGAAAGCCGGGAAAGGTGAAGTGCTGTACTGCAAGATCCACTAGACCAAGAGCCACGACCTCCATGAATGTTATCAAGTTGAGCAGTTTGTCAAGAGACAGAGAGTGGAATATGATAAGCGTGATAAGGAGAAATTTTAGAATGCTGCTGGCGTAAAGGGCCGAGGTGGTGAAGCAAACCGCCCCAGAAAACCCTTTCGGAACCAAGGAAAACCCGCCAGGGGCCAAGAGAAGGAAACCTATGATGATTTGAGTGATGGAGGGAATGAAGCGGAAACCAGTGAGCAGGAATTTTAGAAGGCCACTGACGCCTTATGCATTGATGCGGGTGAATCCTTGCACTCCTCCCATCGCCAGCTCAAGCGATGGGCACGAGAGGTCAATGATGTGGAGCCAGTGCCAGAGGCCTGGAAGCTGCTCAAATGGTCCCGCACGCCCATCATCTTTGATGGGGAGGACCACCCTTGCCGCACCATTGATACGTCTCCAACGTATCTATAATTTTTGATTGTTCCATGCTATTATATTATCTATTTTGGATGTTAATGGGCTTTATTTTAAACTTTTATATTATTTTTGGGACTAACCTATTAACCGGAGGCCCAGCCCAAATTGCTGTTTTTTTGCCTATTTCAGTGTTTCGTAGAAAAGGAATATCAAATGGAGTCCAAACGGAATGAAACCTTAGGGAACGTGATTTTTGGAACAAACATGATCCAGAGGATTTGGAGTGGACGTCAAGCAATCAACGAGGCGGCCACAAGGCAGGGGCGCGCCCTCCCCCCTCGTGGGCCCCTCGTAGGTCCACCGATCTACTTCTTCCTCATATATATGTTCACATACCCCGCAAATATCCAGGAGCACCACGAAACCCTATTTCCACCGTCGCAACCTTCTGTACCCAAGAGATCCCATCTTGGGGCCTTTTCCAAAGCTCCACCGGAGGGGGCATTGATCATGGAGGGCCTCTACATCAACTCCATGGCCCCTCCGATGATGTGTGAGTAGTTTACCTCAGACCTTTGGGTCCATAGCTAGTAGCTAGATGGCTTCTTCTCTCTCTTTGGATCTCAATACAAAGTTCTCCTCGATTCTCTTGGAGATCTATTCGATGTAACTCTTCTTTTCGCAGTGTGTTTGTCGAGATCCG
This sequence comes from Triticum aestivum, assembly GCF_018294505.1. Classification (NCBI taxonomy): domain Eukaryota; kingdom Viridiplantae; phylum Streptophyta; class Magnoliopsida; order Poales; family Poaceae; genus Triticum; species Triticum aestivum. The sequence goes on along the minus strand of NC_057794.1, from coordinate 117,036,709 downwards.
ATGAATTGTGGGTTTCTGATCCAGATTATCTATGAACAATATTTGAATCTTCTCTGAATTCTTTTATGTATGATTGGTTTATCTTTGCAATTCTCTTGGAATTATCAGTTTGGTTTGGCCTACTAGATTGATCTTTCTTGCAATGGGAGAAGTGCTTAGCTTTGGGTTCAATCTTGCGGTGCTCGATCCCAGTGACAGAAAGGGAAACGACACATATTGTATTGTTGCCATCGAGGATAAAAAGATGGGGTTTATATCATATTGCATGAGTTTACCCCTCTACATCATGTCATCTTGCTTAAGGCGTTACTCTGTTCTGATGGACTTAATACTCTAGATGCATGCTGGATAGCGGTCGATGTGTGGAGTAATAGTAGTAGATGCAGGCAGGAGTCGGTCTACCTGTCACAGACGTGATGCCTATATACATGATCATGCCTAGATATTCTCATAATTATTCTCTTTTGTATCAATTGCTCGACAGTAATTTGTTCACCCACCGTAATACTTATGATATATTGAGAGAAGCCACTAGTGAAACCTATGGCCCTCGGGTCCATCATACAAGTTTCCAATCTATTTTATTTTCCAATCTTTACTTTCAATCTATATCATAAAAATACCAAAAATACTTATCTTATTATTATCATCTCTATCAGATCTCACTCTTGCAAGTGGTCGTGAAGGGATTGATAACCCCTTTATCACGTTGGTTGCGAGGTTCTTAGTTGTTTGTGTAGGTACGAGGTGACTCTCGCATGGTCTCCTACTGGATTGATACCTTGGTTCTCAAAAACTGAGGGAAATACTTACGCTGCTTTACTGCACCACCCTTTCCTCTTCAAGGGAAAACCAACGCAGTGCTCAAGAGGTAGCAAGAAGAATTTCTGGCGCCGTTGCCGGGGAGATCTACGCCAAGTCAAGACATACCAAGTACCCATCACAACTCTTATCCTTCGCATTACATTATTTGCCATTTGCCTCTCGTTTTCCTCTCCCCCACTTCACCCTTGCCATTTTATTCGCCCTCTTTTCCTTTCGCCCTCTCTTTTCCATTCGCCTCTTTCTCGTTTGCCTCTTTTGCCTGTTTCTTGTTTGCTTGTGTGTTGGGTTGCTTGCTTGTCACGATGGCTCAAGATAATACTAAATTGTGTGATTTTGCCAATACCAACAATAATGATTTTATTAGCACTCCGATTGCTCCTCTTACCGATGCTGAATCTTGTGAAATTAATACTGCCTTGCTGAATCTTGTCATGAAAGATCCGTTTTCTGGCCTTCCTAGTGAAGATGCCGCTACCCATTTAAACAACTTTGTTGATTTGTGTGATATGCAAAAGAAGAAAGATGTGGACAACGATATTGTTAAGCTTAAGCTATTTCCGTTTTCGCTTAGAGATCGTGCTAAAGCTTGGTTTTCATCTTTGCCTACAAATAGTATTGATTCATGGAATAAGTGCAAAGATGCTTTTATCTCTAAGTATTTTCCTCGCGCTAAAATCATCTCTCTTAGAAACGATATTATGAATGTTAAGCAACTTGATCATGAACATGTTGCACAATCTTGGGAGAGGATGAAATTAATGATACGTAATTGCCCTACACATGGTTTACATTTATGGATGATTATACAAAAAAATTATGCCAGATTGAATTTTGCTTCTAGAAATCTTTTAGATTCGGCCGCGGGAGGCAATTTTATAGAAATCACTTTAGGAGAAGCTACCAAACTCCTAGATAATATTATGGTTTATTCTCAATGGCACACTGAAAGATCTACTAGGAAAAAGGTGCATGCAATTGAAGAGATTAATGTTTTGAGTGCAAAGATGGATGAACTTATGAAATCGTTTGCTAATAAGAGTGCTCCTACTGGTCCTAATGATATGCCTTTGTCTACTTTGATTGAGAATAATAATGAATCTATGTATGTGAACTTTGTTGGTAGGAACAATTTTGGTAATAACGCGTATAGAGGTAATTTTAATTCTAGGTCATTTACTAGTAATTCCTCTAATAATTATGGTAATTCCTACAACAATTCTTATGGAAATTATAATAAGATTCCCTCTGATTTTGAATCTAGTATTAAAGAATTTATTACTTCACAAAAGAGTTTCAATGCTTTGATTGAAGAAAATTTTCTTAAGATTGATGAGTTGGCTAGGAACGTGGATAGAATTTCTCTTGATGTTGATTCTTTGAAACCTAGATCTATTCCACCTAAGCATGATATCAATGAGTCTCTCAAAGCCATGAGAATTTCCATTGATGAGTGCAAGGAAAGAACCGCTAGGATGCGTGCTAAGAAAGATTGCTTTGTGAAAGCGTGTTCTTCTAGTTTTCATGACAATAAAGATGAAGATCTAAAAGTAATTGATGTGTCCCCTATTAAATCCTTGTTTTGCAATATGAATCTTGATAATGATGGGACTGGAGATGAGTCAACTTTAGTTAGAAGGAGTCCCAATAATTTGGAGTTTTTAGATCTTGATGCAAAAATTGGTAAAAGTGGGATTGAAGAGGTCAAAACTTTAGATAGCAATGAACCCACTATCTAGGATCTCTAGGAATTTGATTATGATAATTTCTCTTTGATAGATTTTATTTCCTTGTTGCAATCCATGCTAAATTCTCCTCATTCTTATAGTCAAAATAAAGCTTTTACTAAACATATTGTTGATGCTTTGATGCAATCTTATGAAGAAAATCTTGAGTTGAAAGTTTCTATCCCTAGAAAACTTTATGATGAGTGGGAACCTACAATAAAAATTAAAATTAAAGATCATGAGTGCTACGCTTTGTGTGATTTGGGTGCTAGTGTTTCCATGATCCCAAAAACTTTGTGTGATTTGCTAGGTTTCCGTGAATTTGATGATTGTTCTTTAAACTTGCACCTTGCGGATTCCAATATTAAGAAACCTATGGGAAAGATTAATGATGTTCTTATTGTTGCAAACAGGAATTATGTTCCCATGGATTTCATTGTTCTTGATATAGATTGCAATCCTTCATGTCCTATTATTCTTGGTAGACCTTTCCTTAGAACGATTGGTGCAATTATTGATATGAAGGAAGGGAATATTAGATTCCAATTTCCGTTAAGGAAGGGCATGGAACACTTTCCTAGAAAGAAAATTAAATTACCTTATGAATCTATTATGATAGCCACTTATGGATTGCATACCAAAGATGACAATACCTAGATCTATCTTTGCTTTTATGCCTAGCTAAGGGCGTTAAACGATAACGCTTGTTGGGAGACAACCCAATTTTATTTTTATTCCTTGCTTTTTGCTCCTGTTTAGTAATAAATAATTTATCTAGCCTCTGTTTTGGTTTTGTTTTTGTGTTTAATTAGTGTTTGTGCCAAGTAGAACCGTTGGGAAGACATGGGGAAAGTCTCTTTGATCCTGCTGTAAAAAACAGAAACTTTAGCGCTCGCGAGAATTGCTGCCATTTTTTACTGGAGAGCGGTATTTAGTTAATTCTTTTTAAGATAATTAATAGATAAATTCCTCACATACAGCAATTTATTTTAGAATTTTGGGGGTTCCATAAGTATTGGAAACCTACAAATTACTACAGACTGTTCAGTTTTTGACAGATTCTATTTTTTGTGTGTTGTTTGCTTATTTTGATGAATCTATGGCTAGTAATAGAGTTTATGAACCATAGAAAAGTTGGAATACAGTAGTTTTAACACCTATATAAATCAAGAATGAGTTCATTACAGTACCTTGAAGTGGTGGTTTGTTTTCTTTTACTAACGGAGCTCACGAAGATTTTTCTTTTAAGTTCTGTGTTGTGAAGTTTTCATGTTTTGGGTAAGGATTTGATGGATTATGGAACAAGGAGTGGCAACAGCCTAAGCTTGGGTATGCCCAAGGCACCCCAAGGTAAAATCCAAGGACACCAAAAAGCCTAAGCTTGGGGATGCCCCGGAAGGCATCCCCTCTTTTGTCTTCGTTCATCGGTAACTTTATTTGGAGCTATATTTTTATTCGCCACGTGATATGTGTTTTGCTTGGAGCGTCTTGTATGATTAGAGTCTTTGCTTTTTAGTTTACCACAATCATCCTTGCTGTACACACCTTTTTAGAGAGACCCACATGAATTGGAATTTATTAGAATACTCTATGTGCTTCACTAATATCTTTTGAGCGATATAGCTTTTGCTCTAGTGTTTTACTTATATCTTTTAGAGCACGGTGGTGGTTTTATTTTATAGAAATAATTGATATCTCATGCTTCACTTATATTATTTTGAGAGTCCTTGGGAACAACATGGCAATTTCCTTTTATGCATTATAAGAACTTCCATATAAGTGCATTGAATACTAAGAGAAGTTTGACACTTGATGATTGATTTGAGATATGGAGATGGTGATATTAGATTCATTCTAGTTGAGTAGTTTTGAATTTGAGAAATACTTGTGTTGAAGTTTGTGATTCCCGTAGCATGCACATATGGTGAACCGTTATGTGATGAAGTGAGAGCATGCTTTATTTATTGATTGCCTTCCTTATGAGTGGCGGTCGGGCACGAGCGATGGTCTTTTCCTACCAATCTATCCCCCTGGGAGCATGCGTGTAGTACTTTGTTTCGATAATTAATAGATTTTTGCAATAAGTATGTGAGTTCTTTATGACTAATGTTGAGTCCATGGATTATACGCACCCTCACCCTTCCACCATTGCTAGCCTCTCTAGTACCGTGCAACTTTCATCGGTACCATAAACCCACCATATACCTTCCTCAAAACAGCCACCATACCTACCTATTACGGCATTTCCATAGCCATTCCGAGATATATTGCCATGTAACTTTCCACCATTCTGTTGTTATGACACGCTTCATCATTGTCATATTGCTTTGCATGATCATGTAGTTGACATCGTATTTGTGGCAAAGCAACCATTCATAATTTTTTCATACATGTCACTCTTGATTCATTGCATATCTCGGTACACCGCCGAAGGCATTCACATAGAGTCATATTTCGTTCTAAGTATTGAGTTGTAATTCTTGAGTTGTAAGTAAAAAAGAAGTGTGATGATCATCATTATTAGAGCATTGTCCAAGTGAGGAAAGGATTATGGAGACTATGATTCCCCCATAAGTCGGGATGAGACTCCGGACGGACAAAAAAGGCCCAAATAAATTAAAAAAAGAGAGAATGATAGAAAAGAGAGAAGGGACAATGTTAATATCCTTTTTCCACACTTGTGCTTCAAAGTAGCACCATGATCTTCATGATAGAGAGTCTCCTATGTTGTCACTTCCATAAACTAGTGGGAATTTTACATTATAGAACTTGGCTTGTATATTCCAATGATGGGCTTCCTCAAAATTGCCCTAGGTCTTCATGAGCAAGCAAGTTGGATGCACACCCACTTAGTTTCTTTTGTTGAGCTTTCATACACTTATAGCTCTAGTGCATCCGTTGCATGGCAATCCGTACTTAGTCACATTGATATCTATTAATGGGCATCTCCATAGCCCGTTGATACGCCTAGTTGATGTGAGACTTTCTACCTCTTGAGCACTGCGTTGATTTTCCCTAGAAGAGGAAAGGGTGATGCAGTAAAGCAATGTAAGTATTTCCCTCACTTTTTGAAAACCAAGGTATTAATCCAGTAGGAGACCACTCGCGAGTCACCTCGTACCTACACAAACAAATAAGAACCTCGCAACCAACGCGATAAAGGACTTGTCAATCCCTTCATGGCCACTTGCAAGAGTGAGATCTGATAGAGATAATAATAATAAGATAAATATTTTGGTATTTTTATGATATAGATTGAAAGTAAAGATTGCAAAATAAAATAGATTGGAAACTTGTATGATGGAAAATAGACCCGGGGGCCATAGGTTTCACTAGTGGCTTCTCTCAGGATAGCATAAGTATTACGGTGGGTGAACAAATTATTGTCGAGCAATTGATAGAAAAGCGAATCATTATGAGAATATCTAGGCATGATCATGTATATAGGCATCATGTCCGTGACAAGTAGACCGACTCTTGCCTGCATCTACTACTATTACTCCACACATCGACCGCTATCTAGCATGCATCTAGACTATTAAGTTCATAAGAACAGAGGAACGCCTTAAGCAAGATGACATGATGTAGAGGGATAAACTCATGCAATATGATATAAACCCCATCTTTTTATCTTCGATGGAAACAATACAATACGTGTCGTTTCCCCTACTGTCACTGGGATCGAGCATCGCAAGATCGAAACCAAACCTAAGAACTTCTCCCATTGCAAGAAAGATCAATCTAGTAGGCCAAACCGAACTGATAATTCGAAGAGCCTTGCAAAGATAAACCAATCATACATAAAAGAATTCAGAGAAGAATCAAATATTGTTCATAGATAATCTGGACCATAAACCCACAATTCATCGGATCTCGACAAACACACCGCAAAAGAAGATTACATCAAATAGATCTCCAAGAGAATCGAGGAGAACTTTGTATTGAGATCCAAAGAGAGAGAGAAGAAGTCATCTAGCTACTAGCTATGGACCCAAAGGTCTGAAGTAAACTACTCACACATCACCGGATAGGCCATGGAGTTGATGTAGAGGCCCTCCGTGATCAATGCCCCCTCTGGCGGAGCTCCGGAAAAGGCCCCCAGATGGGACCTCTCGGGTACAGAAGGTTGCGACGGTGGAATTAGGTTTTTCGTGGTGCTCCTGGATGTTTGCAGGGTACGTGGATATATATATAGGAGGAAGAAGTAGGTCGGTGGAGCAATGAGGGGCCCACGAGGGTGGAGGGCGCGCCCAGGGGGTAGGCGCGCCCCCTGGCTTTTGGCCTCCTCGATTGTTTCTTGACGCCCACTCCAAGTCTCCTGGATCACGTTTGTTGAGAAAATCACGTTCCCGAAGGTTTCATTCCGTTTGGACTTCTTTTAATATTCCTTTTCTGCGAAACACTGAAATAGGCAAAAAACAACAATTTGGGTTGGGCCTCCGGTTAATAGGTTAGTCCCAAAAATGATATAAAAGTGTAAAGTAGAGCCCATTAACATCCAAAACAGATAATATAATAGCACGGAGCAATCAAAAATTATAGATACGTTGGAGATGTATCAAGCATCCCCAAGCTTAATTCCTGCTCGTCCTCGGGTAGGTAAATGATAAAAAAATTGATGTGGAATGCTTTCTAACATATTTCTCAATGTAATTTTTCTTTATTGGGGCATGAATGTTCAGATCCGAAAGATTCAAGATAAAAGTTTAATATTGACATAAAAATAATAATACTTCAAGTATACTAACTAAGCAATCATGTCTCCTCAAAATAACATGGCCAAAGAAAGTTATCCCTACAAAATCATATAGTCTGGCTATGCTCTATCTTCACCACACAAAATATTTAAATCATGCACAACCCAGATGACAAGCCAAGCAATTGTTTCATACTTTTGATGTTCTCAAATTTTCAATCTTCACGCAATATATGAGCGTGAGCCATGGATATAGCACTATATGTGGAATATAATGGTGGTTGTGGAGAAGACAAAAAGGAGAAGATAGTCTCACATCAACTAGGCATATCAACGAGCTATGGAGATGCCCATCAATAGATATCAATGTGAGTGAGTAGGGATTGCCATGCAATGGAAGCACTAGAGCTATAAGTGTATGAAAGCTCAACAAAAGAACTAAGTGGGTGTGCATCCAACTTGCTTGCTCATGAAGACCTAGGGCAATTTTGAGGAAGCCCATCATTGGAATATACAAGCCAAGTTCTATAATGTAAAATTCCCACTAGTATATAAAAGTGATTACATAGGAGACTCTCTATCATGAAGATCATGGTGCCACTTTGAAGCACAAGTGTGGAAAAAGGATAGTAACATGGTCCCTTCTCTCTTTTGCTCTCATTTTTTTCTTTCTTTTTTATTTGGGCGTTCTTTCCTTTTTTGGCCTCTTTTCTCTTTTTTTCCTTTTTTTATTTTTCGTCCGGAGTCTCATCCCGACTTGTGGGGGAATCATAGTCTCCATCATCCTTTCCTCACTGGGACAATGCTCTAATAATGATGATCATCACACATTAATTTACTTACAACTCAAGAATTACAACTCAATACTTAGAACAAAATATGACTCTATGTGAATGCCTCCGGCGGTGTACCGGGATGTGCAATGATGCATGAGTGACATGTATGAAATTATGAACGGTGGCTTTGCCACAAATACGATGTCAACTCCATGATCATGCACAATATGACAATGATGAAGCGTGTCATAATAAGGGAATGGTGGAAAGTTGGATGGCAATATATCTTGGAATGGCTATGGAAATGCCATAATAGGTAGGTATGGTGGCTGTTTTGAGGAAGGTAAGTGGTGAGTTTATGGTACCGACGAAAGTTGCGCGATACTAGAGAGGCTAGCAATGCTGGAAGGGTGAGAGTGCGTATAATCCATGGACTCAACATTAATCATAAAGGACTCACATACTTATTGCAAAAATCTATTAGTTATTGAAACAAAGTATTACACGCATGCTCCTAGGGGGATAGATTGGTAGGAAAAGACCATCGCTCGTCCCCGACCGCCACTCATAAGGAAGACAATCAATAAATAAATCATGCTCCGACTTCATCACATAACGGTTCACCATACGTGCATGCTACGGGAATCACAAACTTCAACACAAGTATTTCTCAAATTCAAAACTACTCAACTAGAATGAATCTAATATCACCATCTCCATATCTCAAAACAATTATCAAGTATCAAACTTCTCATAGTATTCAATGCACTTCAGTGAAAGTTTTTATATTATTCCTAAAAGCAAATTTCCATGTTGTTCTAAAGGACTCTCAAAATAATATAAGTGAAGCATGAGAGATCAATTATTTCTATAAAATAAAATCACCGCCGTGCTCTAAAAGATATAAGTGAAGCGCTGGAGCAAAACTATATAGCTCAAAAGATATAAGTGAAGCACATAGAGTATTCTAATAAATTTAAAATCACGTGAGTCTATCTCAAATGGTGTGTACAGAAAGTATGATTGTGGTAAACTAAAAAAGCAAGGACTCAAATCATACAAGAGGCTCCAAGCAAAACACATATTATGTGGTGAATAAAAAATATAGCTCCAAGTAAAGTTACCGATAGACGAAGACAACAGAGGGGATGCCTTACGGGGCATCCCCAAGCTTAGGATTTTTTGTGTCCTTGAATTTTACCTTGTGGTCCCATGGTCATCCCCAAGATTGGGCTCTTTCCACTCCTTGTTCCATAATCCATCAAATCTTTACCCAAAACTTGAAAACTTCACAATACAAAACTCAAAATAGAAAATCACGTGAGCTCTGTTAGCGAAAGAAAACAAAACACCACTTCAAGGTACTGTAATTAACTCATTCTTGATTTATATTGGTGTTATAACTACTGTATTATAACTTCTCTATGTTTTATAAACTCTTCTACTAGCCATAGATTCATCAAAATAAGCAAACAACACACGAAAAACAGAATCTATCAAAAACAGAACAGTCTGTAGTGATCTGTAGCTAACGCAAACTTCTGGAACCCCAAAAATTCTAAAATAAATTTCTGGACCTGAGGAATTTATCTATTAATCATCTAAAAGGAATTAACTAAATAGCACCTTCCAAATAAAAATGGCAGCAATTCTCGTGAGCGCTAAAGTTTCTGTTTTTTACAGCAAAATCAAAAAGACTTTCCACAATCATCCTTGCTGTACACACACTTTGAGAGTGACACACATGAATTGGAATTTATTAGAATACTCTATGTGCTTCACTAATATCTTTTGAGCTATATAGCTTTTTGCTCTAGTGCTTTACTGATATCTTTTAGAGCACGGTGGTGGTTTTATTTTATAGAAATAATTGATCTCTCATGCTTCACTTATATTATTTTGAGCGTCCTTGAGAACAACATGGCAATTTGCTTTTATGCATTATAAGAACTTCCATATAAGTGCATTGAATACTAAGAGAAGTTTTATACTTGATGATTGATTTGAGATATGGAGATGGTGATATTAGAGTCATTCTAGTTGAGTTGTTTTGAATTTGAGAAATACTTGTGTTGAAGTTTGTGATTCCCGTAGCATGCACATATGGTGAACCGTTATGTGATGAAGTCGGAGCATGATTTATTTATTGATTGCCTTCCTTATGAGTGGAGGTCGGGGACGAGCGATGGTCTTTTCCTACCAATCTATCCCCCTAGGAGCATGCGTGTAGTACTTTGTTTCGATAACTAATAGATTTTTGCAATAAGTATGTGAGTTCTTTATGACTAATGTTGAGTCCATGGATTATACGCACCCTCACCCTTACACCATTGCTAGCCTCTCTAGTACCGCGCAACTTTCGCCGGTACCATAAACCCACCATATACCTTCCTCAAAACAGCCATCATACCTACCTATTACGGCATTTCCATAGCCATTCCGAGATATATTGCCATGTAACTTTCCACCATTCCGTTGTTATGACACGCTTCATCATTGTCATATTGCTTTGCATGATCATGTAGTTGGCATCGTATTTGTGGCAAAGCCACCATTCATAATTTTTTTCATACATGTCACTCTTGATTCATTGCATATCTCGGTACACCGCCGAAGGCGTTCACATAGAGTCATATTTTGTTCTAAGTATTGAGTTGTAATTCTTGAGTTGTAAGTAAAAAAGAAGTGTGATGATCATCATTATTAGAGCATTGTCCCAGTGAGGAAAGGATTACGGAGACTATGATTCCCCCATAAGTCGGGATGAGACTCCGGACGGACAAAAAAAAGCCCCAAATAAATTAAAAAAAGAGAGATAATGATAGAAAAGAGAGAAGGGACAATGTTACTATCCTTTTTCCACACTTGTGCTTCAAAGTAGCACCATGATCTTCATGATAGAGAGTCTCCTATGTTGTCACTTTCATAAACTAGTGGGAATTTTACATTATAGAATTTGGCTTGTATATTCCAATGATGGGCTTCCTCAAATTGCCCTAGGTCTTCATGAGCAAGCAAGTTGGATGCACACCCACTTAGTTTCTTTTGTTGAGCTTTCATACACTTATAGCTCTAGTGCACCCGTTGCATGGCAATCCGTACTCACTCACATTGATATCTATTAATGGGCATCTCCATAGCCCGTTGATACGCCTAGTTGATGTGATACTTTCTACCTCTTGAGCACTATGTTGATTTTCCCTAGAAGAGGATAGGGTGATGCAGTAAAGCAACGTAAGTATTTCCCTCAGTTTTAGAGAACCAAGGTATCAATCCAGTAGGAGACCACGCGCGAGTCACCTCGTACCTACACAAACAAATAAGAACCTCGCAACCAACGCGATAAAGGGGTTGTCAATCCCTTCACGACCACTTGCAAGAGTGAGATCTGATAGAGATAATAACAATAAGATAAATATTTTTGGTATTTTTATGATATAGATTGAAAGTAAAGATTGAGAAATAAAATAGATTGGAAACTTGTATGATGGAAAATAGACCCGGGGGCCATAGGTTTCACTAGTGGCTTCTCTCAGGATAGCATAAGTATTACGGTGGGTGAACAAATTATTGTCGAGCAATTGATAGAAAAGCGAATAATTATGAGAATATCTAGGCATGATCATGTATATAGGCATCATGTCCGTGACAAGTAGACCGACTCTTGCCTGCATCTACTACTATTACTCCACACATCGACCGCTATCCAGCATGCATCTAGACTATTAAGTTCATAAGAACAGAGGAACGCCTTAAGCAAGATGACATGATGTAGAGGGATAAACTCATGCAATATGATATAAACCCCATCTTTTTATCTTCGATGGAAACAATACAATACGTGTCGTTTCCCCTACTGTCACTGGGATCGAGCATCGCAAGATTGAAACCAAACCTAAGAACTTCTCCCATTGCAAGAAAGATCAATCTAGTAGGCCAAACCGAACTGATAATTCGAAGAGCCTTGCAAAGATAAACCAATCATACATAAAAGAATTCAGAGAAGAATCAAATATTGTTCATAGATAATCTGGACCATAAACCCACAATTCATTGGATCTCGACAAACACACCGCAAAAGAAGATTACATCAAATAGATCTCCAAGAGAATCGAGGAGAACTTTGTATTGAGATCCAAAGAGAGAGAGAAGAAGTCATCTAGCTACTAGCTATGGACCCAAAGGTCTGAAGTAAACTACTCACACATCACCGGATAGGCCATGGAGTTGATGTAGAGGCCCTCCGTGATCAATGCCCCCTCTGGCGGAGCTCCGGAAAAGGCCCCCAGATGGGATCTCTCGGGTACAGAAGGTTGCGGCAGTGGAATTAGGTTTTCGTGGTGCTCCTGGATGTTTGCGGGGTACATGGATATATATATAGGAGGAAGAAGTAGGTCGGTGGAGCAATGAGGGGCCCACGAGGGTGGAGGGTGCGCCCAGGGGGTAGGCGCGCCCCCTGGCTCGTGGCCTCCTCGATTGTTTCTTGACGCCCACTCCAAGTCTCCTGGATCACGTTTGTTGAGAAAATCACATTCCCGAAGGTTTCATTCCATTTGGACTTCTTTTGATATTCCTTTTCTGCAAAACACTGAAATAGGCAAAAAAACTGCAATTTGGGTTGGGCCTCGGGTTAATAGGTTAGTCCCAAAAATGATATAAAAGTGTAAAATAGAGCCCATTAACATCCAAAACAGATAATATAATAGCACGGAGCAATCAAAAATTATAGATACGTTGGAGACGTATCAAGCATCCCCAAACTTAATTCTTGCTCGTCCTCGAGTAGGTAAATGATAAAAAAGAATTTTTGATGTGGAATGCTTTCTAACATATTTCTCAATGTATTTTTTCTTTATTGGGGCATGAATGTTCAGATCCGAAAGATTCAAGATAAAAGTTTAATATTGACATAAAAATAATAATACTTCAAGTATACTAACTAAGCAATCATGTCTTCTCAAAATAATATGGCCAAAGAAAGTTATCCCTACAAAATCATATAGTCTGGCTAAGCTCTATCTTCACCTCACAAAATATTTAAATCATCACAACCCCGATGACAAGCCAAGCAATTGTTTCATACTTTTGATGTTCTCAAACTTTTTCAATCTTCACGCAATATATGAGTGTGAGCCATGTGGAAAAGAATGGTGGTTGTGGAGAAGAAAAAAAAGGAGAAGATAGTCTCACATCAACTAGGCGTATCAACGGGCTATGGAGATGCCCATCAATAGATATCAATGTGAGTGAGTAGGGATTGCCATGCAACGAAAGCACTAGAGCTATAAGTGTACGAAAGCTCAACAAAAGAACTAAGTGGGTGTGCATCCAACTTGCTTGCTCATGAAGACCTAGGGCAATTTTGAGGAAGCCCATCATTGGAATATACAAGCCAAGTTCTATAATGTAAAATTCCTACTAGTATATAAAAGTGATTACATAGGAGACTCTCTATCATGAAGATCATGGTGCCACTTTGAAGCACAAGTGTGGAAAAAGGATAGTAACATGGTCCCTTCTCTCTTTTTCTCTCGTTTTTTTTCTTTTTTATTTGGGCCTTCTTTCTTTTTTGGCCTCTTTTCTCTTTTTTTCCTTTTTTTATTTTTCGTCCGGAGTCTCATCCAGACTTGTGGGGGAATCATAGTCTCCATCATCCTTTCCTCACTGGGACAATGCTCTAATAATGATGATCATCACACTTTAATTTACTTACAACTCAAGAATTACAACTCAATACTTAGAACAAAATATGACTCTATGTGAATGCCTCTGGCGGTGTCCCGGGATGTGCAATGATGCATGAGTGGCATGTATGAAATTATGAACGGTGGCTTTGCCACAAATACGATGCCAACTCCATGATCATGCAAGCAATATGACAAATGATGAAGCGTGTCATAATAAGGGAATGGTTGAAAGTTGGGTGGCAATATATCTCGGAATGGCTATGGAAATTCCATAATAGGTAGGTATGGTGGCTGTTTGGAGGAAGGTAAGTGGTGGGTTTATGGTACCGGCGAAAGTTGCGCGATACTAGAGAGGCTAGCAATGCTGGAAGGGTGAGAGTGCGTATAATCCATGGACTCAACATTAGTCATAAAGGACTGACATACTTATTGCAAAAATCTATTAGTTATCGAAACAAACTATTACGCGCTGGCTCCTAGGGGGGTAGATTGGTAGGAAAAGACCATCGCTCGTCCCCGGCCGCCACTCATAAGGAAGACAATCAATAAATAAATCATGCTCCGACTTCATCACATAATGGTTCACCATACGTGCATGCTACGGGAATCACAAACTTCAACACAAGTATTTCTCAAATTCACAACTACTCAACTAGCATGACTCTAATATCACCATCTCCATATCTCAAAACAATTATCAAGTATCAAACTTCTCATAGTATTCAATGCACTTCAATGAAAGTTTTTATATTATTCCTAAAAGAAAATTTCCATGTTGTTCTAAAGGAATCTCAAAATAATATAAGTTAATCATGAGAGATCAATTATTTCTATAAAATAAAATCACCGCCGTGCTCTAAAAGATATAAGTGAAGGACTTGAGCAAAACTATATAGCTCAAAAGATATAAGTGAAGCACATAGAGTATTCTAATAAATTTCAAATCATGTGAGTCTATCTCAAATGGTTTGTACAGCAAGGATGATTGTGGTAAACTAAAAAGCAAAGACTCAAATCATACAAGACGCTCCAAGCAAAACACATATCATGTGGTGAATAAAAATATAGCTCCAAGTAAAGTTACCGATAGACGAAGACAACAGAGGGGATGCCTTCCGGGGCATCCCCAAGCTTAGGATTTTTTGTGTCCTTGAATTTTACCTTGGGGTGCCATGGGCATCCCCAAGCTTAGGCTATTTCCACTCCTCGTTCCATAATCCATCAAATCTTTACCCAAAACTTGAAAACTTCACAACACAAAACTCAAAAGAGAAAATCTTGTGAGCTCTGTTAGCGAAAGAAAACAAAACACCACTTCAAGGTACTGTAATTAACTCATTCTTGATTTATATTGGTGTTAGAACTACTGTATTATAACTTCTCTATGGTTTATAAACTCTTTTACTAGCCATAGATTCATCAAAATAAGCAAACAACACACGAAAAACAGAATCTATCAAAAACACAACAGTCTGTAGTAATCTGTAGCTAACGCAATCGTCTGGAACCCCAAAAATTCTAAAATAAATTTCTGGGCCTGAGTAATTTATCTATTAATCATCTTCAAAAGGAATTAACTAAATATCACCTTCCAAATAAAAATGGCAGCAATTCTCGTGAGTGCTAAAGTTTCTATTTTTTACAACAAAATTAAAAAGACTTTCCCCAAGTCTTCCCAACGGTTCTACTTGGCACAAACACTAATTAAACACAAAAAACACAACCAAAACAGAGGCTAGATAAATTATTTATTACTAAATAGGAGCAAAAATCAAGGAATAAAAATAAAATTGGGTTGCCTCCCAACAAGCGCTATCGTTTAACACCCCTAGCTAGCCATAAAAGCGAAGATAGATCTAGGTATTGCCATCTTTGGTAGGCAATCCATAAGTGGCTCTCATAATAGATTCATATGGTAATTTAACTTTCTTTCTAGGGAAGTGTTCCATGCATTTCCTTAATGGAAATTGGAATTTAATATTCCCTTCCTTCGTATCAATAATTGCACCAATCGTTCTAAGGAAAGGTCTACCAAGAATAATAGGACATGAAGGATTGCAATCTATATCAAGAACAATGAAATCTATGGGCACATAATCCCTATTTGCAACAATAATAACATCATTAATCCTTCCCATAGGTTTCTTAATAGTGGAATCCGCAAGATGCAAGTTTAAAGAAATCATCAAAATCACGGAAACCTAGCAAATCACACAAAGTTTTTGGAAGCGTGGAGACACTAGCACCCAAATCACACAAAGCATAACACTCATGATCTTTAATTTTAATTTTTATTGTAGGTTTCCACTCATCATAAAGTTTTCTAGGGATAGAAACTTCCAACTCAAGTTTTTGTTCATATGATTGCATCAAAGCATCAATGATATGTTTAGTAAAAGCTTTATTTTGACTATAAGCATGAGGAGAATTTAGCACGGATTGCAACAAGGAAATACAATCTATCAGAGAGCAATTATCATAATTAAATTCCTTGAAATCCAAAATAGTGGGTTCATTTCCATTTAAAGGTTTAACCTCTTCAATCCCACTTTTACCAAGTTTTGCATCAAGATCTAAAAACTCTGAATCATTGGGATGCCTTCTAACTAAAGTTGACTCATCTCCAGTCCCATCATTATCAAGATTCATATTGAAAAATAAAGATTAATAGGGGACACATCATTCACTTTTAGATCTTCATCCTTATTATCATGAAAACTAGAAGAACACGCTTTTACAAAACAATCTCTTTTAGCACGCATCCTAGCGGTTCTTTCTTTGGACTCATCAACGAAAATTCTCATGGCTTTGAGAGACTCACTGATATCATGCTTAGGTGGAATAGATCTAAGTTTCAAAGAATCAACATCAAGAGAAATTCTATCCATGTTCCTAGCCAACTCATCAAACTTAAGCAATTTTTCTTCAATCAAAGCATTGAAACTCTTTTGTGAAGTAATAAATTCTTTAATACTAGATTCAAAATAAGAGGGTATCTAATTTCCATAAGAATTGTTGTAGGAATTACCATAATTATTAGAGGAATTACTAGGAAACGGCCTAGAATTAAAATTACCTCTATACGCGTTATTACCAAAATTATTCCTACCAACAAAATTCACATCCATAGATTCATTATTATACTCAATCTAAGCAGACAAAGTGTAGCGACCCGACCTCAAACGGTCAAGTCTCTGTACTTCAGTGTCATCCCTAGATCGGTAATGCTGAGACACACAGTACTCGAGGACTCATAACAGAGTAGCAATCACACACTTATTACATTGAATGTCTCAAAAGAGAACTTATTACAATAAATATGGCTTAAGGCCATCTAAGAAGATAACAACGGAAGGCTTGGAAGATAAAGTGAGTCCATCAACTCCAACGGCATAGCTGAGCTGCACGGCAACGACCTAACGAACCTTACTCCTCATTTGAAAAGTTTGCAACATAATACGTTGCAGCCCGAAAACCTGTCAGCACATGGAATATGCTGGCAATATAACACAGTAGAGCAAGAACAGAATAATGTTATCACTACATGCATATTTGGCTGGTGGAAAGCTCTATGGTCATAGTTTTTGCGAAAAGCCAATTTTTTCCTACAACAAAGGAATAGATTTTAATTTGACTATCATGGTAGTTGAAACATCATTGAGAAGGTTCCTCCAACTCAATACCAATTAAAGTAATTATCAACCCGACAATATTAATTTAAAGAGTGATGAGATACTTAAGATATTCCAAGTACTAGATACTCGAGATTGTCCATAACCGGGGACACGGCTAACCATGATTAGATTGTACACTCTACAGAGGTTTGCGCACTTTTCCCCACAAGACTCGATCGCCTCCGTTGAATTTCTCACACTACATGGTGTTTGAGAAACGGATGACCGAGACACAGTCTTTCAGAAACATTAACTCTCTACTCCGGGTAGACCATAACAAACCTACAACCCACTACCTGCCGATCTACCTCTTCGAGAGCTTCACGTAACTTACTCAACTATGCTAGAGCCCATAATAGCTTGTGGCTGCACACGGAAGTTTCTATCATGAATCATCTCAGTTCCCTTTGAGCCTGGGTGGCGGTCCATAGGAAAATCACACGGAACCCCGGGATTTCCAAAAAAATACAGGCAACACTAGATTCACCAGGTGCCTCAATCCACCCAGATGTGTATTCAAGTTGCCACCTTAAGTTGAACCATTAATTAACAATCTCACATCTGTCATGGATTTCACTCACCCAAACCACGTCTACGGGCATAGCATAGCAATATAAGCAACGTGTAGAAGTAACTCCCAAGGGTTTGAATGTAACACGGCAATAGGTTCTACCTCTTCAACTACTTACCAACCCACATGTTAATGGCATCCTAATCATGCAATGTTTGAGGATTGAAACTAATGCATAAAACTGGGTATGGAAAAAAATATGATCAATGTGTTACTTGCCTTGCTGATGATCTGCGAAACCTAGGGATTCGATGTAGCATGCTTCACACTACGGGAATTCTATCGCAAACAAACAATAGCATACATAAGCAATCAAGCAAAGAAGCACTGGTAAATCTCAAATAAGAGGATCTAACCAGAAAGTTCAACTTAAGAACTCTGGTTTGCAAAAAGAATCAAATCAAACAGAGCAACGAAACTCAAATGGCGAAAGAAACAAGATCCGTTTACTAATCTGGAATAAGGTCAAATTTTACAGTAGCAAAATCTTGTTTAAGTTGATTAAACAGAAAGAGGGTCTCAAGACGAAGATCTAGGCACTTGAATCGCCTGATTCTGATAAACGAGTGAAAAGATAAACTGAAATGAAAATCGGATCAGAAATCACGATTGAAAATAATCATGGAAAAATTCAAGAAAAAGAAAACTGACGAATAGACTAACGAACGAGTGTTCGTTGTCTGTAACTAACGAGCGAAAATCATTCGTTTAAACGAACGTATGGACGAATGTCCGCTAAATAGAAGAACTGGG
The DNA here is from genome assembly GCF_018294505.1 of Triticum aestivum. Taxonomy (NCBI): domain Eukaryota; kingdom Viridiplantae; phylum Streptophyta; class Magnoliopsida; order Poales; family Poaceae; genus Triticum; species Triticum aestivum. The sequence goes on along the minus strand of NC_057794.1, from coordinate 117,018,003 downwards.
AAAAACCGGCGAACCGATCTAAAAAACGAACTAGGTTAAACCGAATCGGTTTTCTTTAACAAAAATCGGCGGCGAACGGCTACCTCGTCGGGTCCGGCGAGATGCAGGGCTCCGGCGACGGGGCGGCGGGCTTGCGGGGCGGCGGG